>NW_010180285.1:626-830 GCF_000695765.1 Mesitornis unicolor | reverse complement strand
CCCTTTTCCCACCATTTTAGGGGTTTAAAATGAGTTGGGGTCCCTCTTTTCCACCATTTTAGGGCTTTGAGGTGAGGTAGGGTCCCTTTTCCCACCATTTTAGGGGTTTAAAGTGAGGTGGGGTCCCTCTTTTCCACCATTTTAGGGGTTTAAGGTCCCCTTTCCCCCCCATTTCAGGGTTTTGAGGTGAGGGGGCTCCCTTTT
>NW_010180285.1:0-296 GCF_000695765.1 Mesitornis unicolor | reverse complement strand
GGATTTAATGCCCCCTTTTCCCCCCCATTTCAGGGTTTTGAGGTGCAAAGGGTCCCCTTTTCCCCCCCGTTTCGCAGGGGTTTCGGGGCCAGGCCCCCCTACCTGCAGCCCCGCAGGCGGCGCAGAGGACGTGGCCGCAGCTGGTGAGGGCGAAGCGGGCGCCATCTTGGCGGCAGCAGCGGTTGCAGTGGAACCAGTCCATGGTGGCGGCGCGCGGGTGAGCACCGGGGGGACCTGAGGGGAAACTGGGGGTGGAGGGGAGGAATTTGGGTTAAAAAGGGGCAGAAAACTGAGGG
>NW_010180284.1:0-3827 GCF_000695765.1 Mesitornis unicolor | reverse complement strand
GGCTGGTAACCCTTAAACCATAACAGTAATAAAATGCTTTCTATGGTCCAAACAGGAATTCACAGGTCAGAACAGAGAGCTACCAGGTACCAGAACAGAGAGACACCAGCTACAACATTTCTGTGACAAGCTCCACAGCAGCTCTCAAACAAAAACTGTTAGGAACCATTGTCTTGGGAACGATTGCCTGAAGTTACCCTGAAGCCTTCTCAACACTCCAAAAGACCACACACACATACAAAAAGAGATATATAAATATATATTTTATTTTTTTTTTAGGTTAAAAATTGTCAGAAGCAATAAAGAAGATGGCAAACCACAGGAAATAAAAACAAAATCTGAACAAAACCAACAAGTCAGGGCCCAAAATGCTCCTGTTTTATATGTGTGTTACTCTGTTACTGAAAAATATATTCCTGCAATTAGGATATGAAAAGAGATACAACAGTAGCTTGAAATTCAGAGGAGCATGCCTTTCAAATGCTTTTTACATATAACATGTTAGTCCTTGGAGAATTTAATGGCATAGCTGAATTAACAACAAAAGATAATTTTAGTTGCTTTTACGTCAACTTTCACAATTACTCTGATCAGGTAGCATGTGGGAATACTTGTTCAAGAAGCATACTTCTTCATTTCAAGAAGAAATTGCCAACACTTGCCTTTATGCCATCAGCTAAAGCTCTTATTTTTTTCAGGCTCAGTCCCTGCAGTGAAATGGCACTCAGATGACAGCATTCAATTAAGTTCAGAATTAATGTAGCATGAAAGCACAGTCTTACTGAGAAGGACAAGTGAAATTGAACAGGAGGATTGCAGGTATTTTCACTATATTTTACTGCAAATGATCGCTCATTTTTCCTGCCATGTAACAGGTCAGTAGGGCAATAGTCAATACAGAGTACCCTTGGAAAACAAGTGGTTGCCTTGAACTCTTTAACATGTTAATTCAGTTCTAATTCTTAATATTCACCAGTAACAGAGCAGATCTATATGCCTGTGTTGTTGTCAGGTAAGTTTTTCCTGAGAGGTGCTTTCATTTTTCAACCAGCTCTGTAGGTTATTGAATAATACTACAATTTGCAATTTGTGAATAGTTCCCATAAATTTAGTTATTGAAATTAATCTCTTCCATTGCATGATGAGCTTTACTAGTAACTCACTGCACATGTATACATACTTATGAGCATGTTTATGATATATGCATACTTACAATTTTTTTTTTTTGTGAACCAGCTATCTGAGATTACTTCAGACACCAACTTCATCAAAGACCTAGTAGGCTGAGTTGGCTTAAAATTACTGTTCCTGACTCATGAAAACTGAACATGGAGAGGGGGGAAAATACACTTAAGATCAAATCAGAAGTGTTAAATTTTGAGAAATTGGAAAAAATATAATAATTAAAATTGTTCTGGACCATTTAGAGTCAATCTATTTAAACATATCTAGGAGTAACTTATGTTTTGAAATAATTCAGTATGAACCTGTAAATAGATGAGTATATTTTATTAATAGATAACTAGAAACATTTAAAAGTAGTT
This sequence comes from Mesitornis unicolor, assembly GCF_000695765.1. Lineage (NCBI taxonomy): Eukaryota > Metazoa > Chordata > Aves > Mesitornithiformes > Mesitornithidae > Mesitornis > Mesitornis unicolor. Next base: position 2,283 of record NW_010180284.1, on the reverse strand, counting down.
GAAATATTTTTTTCCTATATTCAATTATTAGAAGTGTTTTGAAAAATCTGAAGTTCAAAACTATCCTTTTCTTATGAGGTTTCAGGTCTAACAATTCCCTTCCCCCAAAAAAATAAAGGCTTCATTTTTTTATTTAGTCAGCAAATGAGTATCTAAAAATCATCTGGCAAATCTGCAACCAAACTAGTCTTGATAGTCACTATTCCCTTACACCCAGTTAAGTAGTAAATAGAATAACTAGAATTTCAATACAAATTAGACCAAATTGTCCTTGTTTCAAATGCACCTAGAAAAATTACAGAATTTGTTGATTGGCACACTAGCATCTCCAAAACCCTCGAAAAATCTCTCCTTTCAGCCCGTAGCATGCTCTGCACAGTCAGTGCACCACTCCTGATTCAGAAGCACAGGCTTTTCTCAGGTTTCTCAACTTCATGAGGAAAAGGCTAAAAATCTTCTGAGAGCCCTCTTAAAGCAGTGTTCTCCACCTTGTTTTCTTCAGCACCCTCTCTTCTTCTTAAACTACAGGGCCATTTGGCATCTGATACCAGCTCTATCATCTTTCAAAGGGCATTTATAGTAGCTTTTAATTTCAAGGGGGACTGGAAGCTCTTGGTGAAATCATTGTATCATCACTTCCTTTTGTCCCCAAAGGTAAAAGGAAAAATTAGTGGTACCAAAAGGGAGTATAACGTTTAAGAGCTCTACTGAATTTTTCCAGATGGGAGCTTTTTCATCTTCACTAAAATTTCAGAGAATCAAGGTAATTTGAAGTTCGCTGTGGTGAATAGGAGACTGGCAGGTTAAAATAACTGAAAAGGAGCTCAAGTTTTCTTGTTAATTGCATGCTGCAGGAGAAATCCCGTGCTGCAATCTTGCATCGAATCAGCGAACAGAGACCCAATATTTACTATCAATCAACATTACAAGCATTTAATAAAAAGTTTTCATAATGGAAAGGTTGATGGAGCTGAGATGGATCATTTCCATTAACCAGCACCTCTCCATAAATGACTCTATTACCAGAAAGAGCAGTCTCCTGTTCTTTTAAAGCTTGGTTTCCTCCTAGAAAAAACAGCTTCTGCAGCACATAAGAAAAACACAAAAAGCAACACTTTTGCATCTTCATTAAAGTACAAGAAGTGAATTTGGGACAAAAGGGGGTTTTTCTGTTTGTTTTAACAGGGGAGCCCTGGAGTAGAACTGAGAGGGGTACAGGGAAAAGGATGGGATAAAACACTTGACTCAATCAAGCCAGCTGTAATTGGCACTACAGTTTAAATTAATCTAAGTAAATCCACTGAACACAGGACCTATGTTCCTGTAAAAAGCATTCGCTTTTAGCAAATTTAGCTCTATACTGCATGTCTAGCAAACAGGACTCCTCACTGTTATATACTTGCTTGCTTTCTGAGTTAGGGTTATCTTAAGTTTGCAAATGAAAAATGAAAGTGAATCATACAACTGAATTTACCTCTTAGTAGAAGCCTTTTAAACTCAGTTGAGGACATACAGGAAAACAGGAAGCCTCCAAAGCAATATAATGTACAACGCAGTCTGGAAATATCAAGTACCTACTAACTTCAGCATTCAAAGTAGATTGTTAATGTCAGGTCATGTTAATGTCATGTCAGTCCATGCTGTGGATAACCTACCCCATGGTATATATGTACACATTCATGATACAGATCTCTTCTCCAGAAACTCACATTTTCTCACTCACATTTTCTTACTCAGATTCTCCATTTATTCACAGATATATTAAGAAAAGGATCATTGAATATAAAGCAAGTGAAGACTGTTGGAGGACAAGAACATAATCCACAGTAAAGAGGAAGGACAAGGAAGGAAGTGTATAAGCACCTACAGAAAGCCAAAACACAAGCAACAGCTCATGTCCCCAAACAAGATTAACTGTGCATCAGCTAGCCTGTCTGCATTACAAATTAAATGTTTGTCTAAGCTACTAGACCACAGAAGTTTTTAAATTATTGTCATCATATATATTCCACACTTTTGGCAAGAGAAAAGAAACCTTTGAAGGAGTCTCAGAGACTTTAGTCAAAAGGCTGATACTGTCTGTTCTTGGCTAGAGTTTAAGCAATGACATTAGAAAGAATTTTTAGAAACATGTCTGGCATTAAGATCAATAACCAAGTGGTGAAATAGACACTTATTAAATGCTAGTCTGTATTTAATAATTATAATTTTATCAATGCAGATATTTGAAACAAAACTAATAAAGGTTTATAGATATTATAAAATTATATTTATATTATTTAT
>NW_010180283.1:0-37853 GCF_000695765.1 Mesitornis unicolor | reverse complement strand
ACAATACAATACAATACAATACAATACAATGATATATATGATATGATATGTTATATACCTGATACGTATGGTAGAGATTCAAGCAATTGAAAGTGAAAGCTTGAAATTATCAAAATTCTGCAATAAAAATGTCGTGTTTACATTCTATTAAAATATTACTGACTGGAGTAGTGAGGAAAGCATTTGTGTCTTTTTTCCACTCCATTAGTAAAAATATGCTGTATTTAATTTGTATGTGAGCAAACAAGTAGTATGAATAAATTTTTTTCATGAGTTGCAAATTGAAAAGTGCAGAGCATGCAGGATATGCTTCAGTGGAAGTCTGTCAGCTTATGCTAGGTAGTTATATACAACAAAATAAGCCATAGATGTGAAACAACTGCATGGGGTTTAATAAACAATCTTGATTTATAGTTGTGTAGATGCAAGAAAAAGCAGTTGTCTTTATTTTCCATGTAATTCTGATTGTTTTCATGTTCAAAGACATGAGTAATTTCAAACCGAGTCCTATTTATTTGCAGCCCACCATGCATAGTAAGGGACTTCACACTGACAGACAAGTGGGGGAATGTTTTATTCAGATGTTAGAAACAGTTGTGAGCACTACAGCATTTCCACTTCAGAAAAATACAATAATTTGTTTTTCAGGAATTGTTTCTAGATGGTTTTCTGATGCAGAAAAGCCACAAACATAAGTGCCATGGTGAATCTGCTGCTCTCTTACATGCCTTAAAATCCCATTTCTTGTTTATGCCATTATCTTCATTACATATGGTATTTTAATTGTTTTTTGAAATGTGAGTGTCATCTAATGATTTTATTCAGACTATTTGTTGCTTAAAAGTAGACAGGAACTGTATCTTTTTAACAAAAGATTGATTAAATTAATATTATTTCTTAGGTATTAGCAGTTATTAGCCAGAGCTATTTAAAAAGGCAAAAATATTGAAGAGAAAGCTATTTTAAGGCTCAGCTCTATAAAATTCCTTTGTGTAATGTTTACTACCAGGAACAATGGATCTGTGGGGCTTCAGTGGATTTTTTCACTGTAGTATGGATGATAAACCTTAAAAAAAATATTTGCAGCAACAAGCTCTAAGGATGTTTCTATTTTTATTGCTCATCCTTAACAGTATTAAAGCAACATACTGGTTCAGAGCAAACTTTAAAAAATAACCTTTTGGAAATGAAATTTAAGCGGTTGAAGAGGAAACACCTATTTCAAAAGCGCAAAGCTGTATGAATATTTGTTATTTTTGGAATAAAGGCCTTGGCTGAATCAACACTTGCTACTGTGGAGAAAAGATAAGGGAAGCAAGGTCTGCCCTGCTACATGTTACACAGAGAAGGATTGCGGAAAAGGGCCACGGACATGGGTATTTGCACATGTAGGATGTCACGCTTTTAGATTTAAGCAATTTAGAAAAATACATCCAGCTTGTAGAAACAATTGCCGGCACATTGCTTGGCTCCAGTCAGTGATCTTCATTTCCTAGGCACCAAAGAAAGGATTTTCCAACTACGGTATTTAGGCAGCCATGCGCCTCAACCTGCAGCCTTTGGCACACAAATCCCAATTATCTTTTGCGTTGGGAGCCCAAGGGCGAGGCGAAACCACCGGCCTCTTTCCTTTCGGGCGGAGGGACATAGCGGCATATGGCGCCACACTTTAGCAGTGAGGTGCGGTGACGGGGCGGAGCGGAGGGATTTTTCCCACCGCCGGAGGCTCTTCTTGCCCTGGGACGCCTGTGGCGGCGGAGTCGGCGAGTGGCGGCGGTGCAGTGGCGGCGGTGCTGCTGCCTGTTGGTCTCGTCAGGGTCACTGCGAGGGTAGTATACTGCTTCTCCAGGTTTCCGGCTGAAGCGGACCCGTGTCCGTTGCTCATAGGGCAGCCGGAGTGCTGGGCAGTCAGAGTCCCGGGAGGGTGCAGCCCCTCCGAAGTGTGGGCAAGTTGGCTGAGGGGGATCCGCACGCCTCTGAGGGGTGCACCTCAGCGTGGGACGGGGGCTGTGAGGGAGAAGCAACCCTGTTGCAAGGAGTGGAAGAAAAATCACTGTAGAACACTTAAAAAAACCCAAACCAACCAACCAACCAAAAGCTTACAAGAGTTATACAGACCAGGAGGGAGAGACAGCTTCTCTCACGGTAAAACTTGATTTGAAGAGGAGGGAGGAAGGTGGCTGTCTACCAGATTGGGAAACCACCTCAGCGACAGGGCAGAGGGAGCCTGTCACCTTTAGCAAGGGAGAAGTGTCAGGGAGGGGGGACAGCAGCCTTGTGGAGGGAGGAGAAGCTACAAGCTTGAGGGTTCATTCTGTCCTTTTCGCAGGTATATCCCAAAATCACAGAAGTGATCCTTTCCAAAATGGATTTCCCTGTGCCATTGAAGAAGTAAACCTGTCAAATTAGGAATGCTACCTGATTCTTGAATCATGCAGTCCTGGTTAAGAAATTAATTCTGTTAGTTATATACCTCATGAACATTTTGAATGCTTTCCTGTTGGCCCTCTGAAGTCAACTCTGCACAGTAACTGGCTTGTTCAGAGATGCTGGTTAACCAGTCTGTTACAAGTATAATAAATTCCCTCCATCAGAATACAAAATTTCATTTTGCTCAGATTGCGTTCCCCACACTAGGTAGATCACTTTTGTGTCCTGTACATTTTGGAAATCATTATAAAATTGTTTATGCCTAATATTTAATATTTCTTTAACTTTCAGGACTGTCTTACCAAGTATAGGACTTACATTTGTGACTATGAAAAGTACATGTTCTGAAAGATTTTTATCTCCATTGTCAGCTGAAACTGAATTCTACCTATATCCAAAGCGAATGAAAATAGAAAGCAATCAAAGAAGTGTAGAGAAAGAGGAGCAGCAAAATGTAAACCAAAGCATACACTCTGTGAACAGATACCAAACATCAGAAAGACAAAACAACTGGGAATTAGAAAAGCAAAGTTGTGATACAGCAAGAAAAACTTGTATGAGAGAGTTTTTCTGTTTTCAGACTTGTAGCAATGAAAGATTACCATGTCGAGTATCAGAAAATAAAGTGTCCACCAAGAAATGGAGTCCTGAAAATGAGGACCAAAGTACTATAGAAGATGACATTTCATTGAAGGTACATGGGCAGCCTCTGGAAACAGAGTTGCCCAGTGTGTGGAGTGCTGCTAGCACATGTGAAAATCCACAGGTACTAAATCCACCTCAGGTGCAGCAGAACAGCAATACAAAACAAAACAATAAAAGCAGTGGTGATAATGAACTCGAACAAAATTCTTCAGTTACACCGTTGAACAGAGACTTGTTTCAGGTGCAATTGTTAAGTCATAAGTCTGCCTCTGATAAAAAGTGGAAACAATATCAGCTTTTGCAAATTCCATTTTTATGTGGTACCAGTTCTGTGTTTTCACACATAGAACATGAGAAGAGTCATTTTCTGAATAAGTCATGTAGTACAAAAGATAAAGACTCCACTAGTGATAATGAAACTACCACAGAAAGAGACAAAGAAAAAAATAATACATCATATATAATTCCAACATTAAAACCTTTTAGAAGTATACAAGCACTGAAAATCCCTAATTTTCAGTTTCCTAGCATTTCAAATGGAATAAATAGCAAAATGCCGCCAACTAACTTGACAGAGGTGGTTTTGAAGAATGTTAAAGGCCAACGATCTTCAATGCAATCTAAACAGATACATGATGTGCAAAAAATGGCTGAGAAGGAGAAACAAAAAATGCAAAGTGATACAAGCATTGTAAAAGCTTTGACTGTTGGTTCTAAATTTAAAGAAAAAAGTTACCCATCAATTAGCAAGCAAGACCACAGAGCTTTGGCAGAAGGAAGACAACTACCTGCAACTTATTTCAGATGCAACAGCACTGACATTGAGTGTAACCAAATATTTTCTAAATGTGATTTCAAAGATAAAATGCTGAAGAATCCAGATGGTGATGATGACCAGAAGTCAAGGATTCACATTTACATTAGTGCTAAAAATGTTCAGAATGACAAATGTATTGGCTATAGTGATCTCTTGAAGAGAATGGAGAGGAAGAGCAGTAATGAGAATGTGGGAACATTTCATATAGAGACAAGTTTTCCAGTAATAACAAAAGCATTAGAGAAAAATAAATCAGACATGCACTGTGGTGTGCATAATTCCAACAGTGATGTTAGTTTGTTTGAAGCAGAATCAAAACTCTGTATAAAAGAAATACTTGATTTCAAAAGATATTTAACTAAAACCACTATATTTGAAAATAATTGTCCTCACATTATTGTGCAGAGTTTTCCAGATATGAAAGTGAGTATCAGTATATTCAGTGGAAAGGAAATTTTCAACTTAAAGTTTTCATTTCCAAGCACATTGTTTGGAAGAATCAGGACATGGACTGAATCTTTGTGTAAAGATGTGCCCACATGTCAGGATGACAGCGTTACACATTGGCTTCATTTTCATGAGACATTAAACAAGCAGTGTGATGCTCAAGAGTTAGTAAACAGCGATATAAATAGGAACTACAACGATAGTTGTACAAAACAAAGCATTTGTTTGGTGGCTATTATTTTAAAGCATCTGAAGGTGGAACTACAAAGGACAATTCTTGCTTCCTTTTTCAGTAGCACAAATACCTTTTTGCCGGCTGAAGTAAAGTCTCTGCAAGTGGAGAAACACCCTTTGTGTAGCAGAAAGCAAGATCAGTTAAACTCATGCACAGACAGAACCTCAAGGCAAAACTCAGAATTTTGTAAAAAAGAAGAAACTTATCCGGTGTTCGTAAGTTCTAAATTTATGGGAAGCATTGGTTTTGAATTACAGAACGAATGGCAGAGAAGACGTTTTTCTAGATCTTTACGTGAAGATGAGTCCACTTTCCTAAACAGAGGAACCCTCTTTCATAACCAAAAAAGCAGAATATGTAAGGGGAGGCATGTCAGAAGGCACCACCTCTTATGCAAAGGGAGTGAAGTGTTTGGCACTTATTTGAGGTCGGTCAGTCCCAAAAACAGTATGAAAAAACAAACTTTAGTTGCTCAATGCCTAATCTTGCTGCAGGGAGCTTTTGATTATTCTTCACTCAACAAGATGTATTGCTGCAATATCAAAAAAACAGAGTATCTGTTAGGAGCAAATCATAGATTTTGGAGTTACTTTCCTGCCCATCCGCAACTGAAAGGTGAAAAGGTAAACAGTAAATGTATAAATCAGGAAATGTCGGTAACTCCAGTAAACCAGGAGAAGAAGAAACCCCATAAAATGTTCAATAGTTCTTTTCGTGGAGAAAGCTTGAAAGATTTCCCTTTTGTTTTATGTGCAAATAAGAAACACGGAACAACCAGATGCAGAAAATACATAACGTCTACAAATGAAGTCACAAATGAGGTCACTTACACCATGAAAAAATATTTGGATACTTCTGGTTATATAAACTCTGATAGAAAAGAATGTGATAGGTCAAAAGAGTTGCAAATAAATGTTCATAATTTTCTTTCTAAAACATCTTTTTCTATTTTTGACACGTATGAAAAAATTCCCCTTGCTACTAATTCTGAAGATTTTGACCAAATCCCATTTGTAAACCAAGACAATTCTGTCCAAAAAACGTTGTCTGAAGAAAATGCAGTCACTAGTTCAAAGGTTATTCATAATTTGCCCACTAAATTGAATGATATCTTAATTCTACTTGATCAGTCAGAAACAACTATGGAAAAAAGTAATTCTCTCTTGTTACAAGATAACCAACCAAACAAACCTGAATATTGCAAAAAAATAGACACATACAGCCCATGTTTAGCAAATAAAAAAATGGAAGACCAAAATACTTATTCAAATTGTGAAAATGCATTTCTTAGTTCCTCAAATGTTTATCAGTCTGTCACTTTGCCATTAGACAGCAGCTCTTTTGTCAATAAAGACAGAAAGGTAAGTGAAGATGGACACTGTGGGAGTTCCTCAAGCGCAGACAAACAAAACCAAAATGAAAACATTCATGCCACTATACAATATCCACCCTCGGGAAGTCCTACCATAACAGATACATACTTCCAATTACAGGCTAAAGAAACAGAACAGTTTTCTTTACAAGGGCACACAGCGACAAATGAGGCAGTCAGTTCAGAGCCAGCAACTTTGAAACAACATCTTGAATATGTAAAGCAACGGGAAGACATAAGTGATGAACAAATGCATGTAACTAATGAAAGTCAATGTGAGACTGTAATGAATGACTTGATTATGTCATATTCAGCAGATGAATCTAAAACATTCATTGCTGCAGAAGAGGAATTAAAAATGCATTTATCTGTACTGGACAATGGATGTCTTCAAGATGTAAAAGATAAGTATTTACCTTTAGAAAATAAAATCACATATGAATTTGAACTGAAGAGAAAATTTGATATAGTGCTAGAAGAGCTACATATGTTTCATGAAATTAGCAAGGGAGATGAAAACAATTTATCTAGTTTGGAAACAAACTCACATAATAATTATTGTGAATTAAATAATTTTGAAGGGATAGATGAAAATGTGACAAGTGTTTCTCAGAAGCAAATATGTATTTCTTCTCCAATCTCTGGAACTATAGAAGGGCAAAACATAACTGAGAGTAATGAAAGTTCATTAAATGAAAAGTTGTCAATTGAAAATGAAGACCAAAAAGTAACTGAGGAATATTGTATTTCAAGACTGTCAGGTGAAGAATTGTATCATTCACCTGTTGCAGAAGGTAAGCACATGGAATTATTGGCTATTATGTTAATAAGCAAGATTTGGTTTGCTTTAAAGGTGTGTTTCTCAACTAAAATAATTCCATAACAATAACTGAGTTTTCATTGAACTGTACGAGGTTTGTCAGACAAAAGGTACTTGCTTTTGTTTGGCCAAATGCAAAAACCTACGCTGCTCTGCTACCTGCACACTGTGCCTTAGCAGTTGTAGCTCAGAATTCAGTCAGTCGGTCTCAGGCTTGCTTAAATCTATCTTAATGCATAGTCCATTACACATTATTTCTTTTTTCTTCAATTTCATCATAGTAAACCCTAAAATCCCTGAAAGAGTCCGGTGGACATTTACAGAGAGAAAAGGCTCAATTGAAACTTGCTACAATATTCAGTAAGGAGATGACTATTTCCTTACAACTGATGTTTTCTACTGAAAACTTCTGTAATGTTATGAAAATCAATCAACTTCATATTTTCAAAATGGATTTTGCATAATATTCAGAAGTCTGTTTTCTCTGAGCAGCCATATTAATGAGGAGTCATATAGTCACAAAAAATTATTTTGGAGTTAGGTGATAAGTGGCGAAAGTCACATGTTAAACCTTTCTGGTTTTTTTATACCTGTAAGGGAACACAACAGCCAGTCTTGCAATATTTGCATGTTTTTGCATGACATGGTTATTTCTATCTTCTTTTTAAAGAACATTAGTTTGGGAAAATAGGAAAATAGTTTAACACAAGTTCATATAATAGATTAATGAAGACACATATGAGTATGTTCATGAGTGGTATGCCCTACTTGTCATGTGTGATATTTGTCTGTTTCTCTAATGTGTGTGCTAGTTATCTGTCCTCAGAAGTGAATTCTGGGCCATAGATACCAAATAGGTGAAAGTTTGCTGCACTAAGGATCTTAAGCTTGGAAAGCAGTGGTAGGTTTCTAAACATATCCTACACCTAATCTGTCATGGCCTTGCCCTAAGCTGTTCTTGACTAGTTCATTGCTTGTATTGTGTCCTGTTTTGGATGACCTAGCTTTTTCCATCAATCAAAAAGGGAGCATATGTACCTCACTTATGGTTCTGGCTTCCAGCCCAGGCCTTCACAAAATTTAGGCAGCACTATAGTTGGGTTTGATTAAAGTTTATGTGCTGCCTCTTAAAATTTATTTTATTTTTCCTTAAAGGAACAGAATCCCCACTTCAAACAATACATTGGAAATCCGTGTTGTACGCTCTTAACACTCCTGCCCCATTTGCTGCAGAATCATGAGTATTTAATGACTAAAGGAAGAGCACCAAGAAGAAAACCTGTTGAATGTTGTCCCTTCTCTTACAAATAGCTCCTATGTGATTAGGAAAATATTCAGGCACTTTTCAAACAGCGTGATTATCAGATTTTATACCTGAAATTCAGTTTGGAGAAGTTATGACTTCTCACAACTGCAAATAAAATCACTAAGAGATACGCTTTGGTCATATTTGGTAAATTCTCTAATAAAATGCAGCCATCTCAAATTTGGCATCTGAAATCAATCTCTCAGGGACATGGCTCTACATTTATAAAGTGAAGATTACAGGGGTTTTGTGAAGGTAATTAGTGTTTGTGGAGCAATTAGAAAAGTGTCACAGGAAAGCCCCGGAGGGAATTCTTTTCAGTAGAGCTTTAACAGTTTAACGTGCTGTAAGTTACACCTGAATGCCTTGCCCCAGAGAATGAAAAACGGAACAAATACTGGATAAATTGCTCACTAAGTGAAAACTTCTCTGTCTAAGACTGGAATAAGAAGATCCAATTGGAGAAAATTATATGTCACCAGAGGATTAAAGACTGCATCATTGCATCTATGCAAAACAGAACTTCATGAAGTGTATAGATAGCTTTCGACAAGCCTCTGAGAGTGAGATTTTGTATCTTTGTTCATATTTCCCATAACATGCACATATATGTTTTACTGACATCAACAAGAACTGCAAATGAATAACTAGATGAAACAAACTTAGTTGTTTATAGAAATAAGTTAAAATCTGAAATGCTGTATTTATGCTTCTGTTTTAAGGCTATTTTGATGCAGCTTATAAAAAGCCATACACATGGGACCCTGCTTTTTTATCCTGCGCACTTAAGGAACAAAATTATAATTTACAGAAAGAAGGAGGTAAGAGTAGTATTATTCTGTTATTTATATCACAAATACTAGTGCTCATAAACTTATTTCTCAAGCATTTATACTTGTTTCTTCCCTTTACAGCTTTCTATTGCAATCACATTTTGTTTAATTGTAGGTTATTAGAAAGCTGTCCTGTCTTTGGCTTGGGTCACAGAGCAAGTATTGCAAATGAGTCTTTTTGTTCTTTGGATAGGAGAAAAGAAGTCTAACAATGTGGGATTTCCTTTTTGCTACTTGTAAAGCCATTTAGAATAAACAATTTTTGGCCTCTGATCATTGTGATATAGCCAAGATATACTACAAGGAGAACATGCCTGGATACACTTTTCTTGGAAGAGTTGCAGTTTTGGACACATGGATGGAAATTCAGAAGTATATTGCTAATCAATCTGTTAAAATTTCAAAAAGCATGCTTTTGCATTTTTTGCAACACTTGGAAACATTTGGTAAAACAAGACTATTGATTTATTCTGAAATGAAATACTAAAACATAGTAAGGAAAAGGCTACAGATAACTTCTGTCTCACTATGACAAGTCGTGTACAGATATTTTCACTTTTATTTACCATTACACTTTCTTAAAATTGATTCACTCTTTGCTGTTCTCAGAATTCAGAAAGTCATTTCCTTCATTCAGGCATTTTGTGAAATAATGAGACTGACAATTTAGAACATTTACAGATGAACTCTGGTGTTCTTTTTGCCTGTTTTTTATTGGAGATAAGTCATCATTTGGTAATATTTCATATACCAAATTAAAAATGTTACAGCATATACTGCTCTACTTTTTTACTGTTTATCACACCTCTATGAGGTGTTGATTTTAGTGGAAGTTTGTTTGTTTGTATTTTTTGGTGGTTTTTTTGTGGCAGGTAGATTCTAGTTTCTGACGTTTGTAGTAAGTGTTGTTATAGCTTAGGGAAAATTCAAATTCCAGAATGCTGTATTGTGCATCACAGCACAAGATGGTTGATATCAACATCTTCTTGGAAGTTTTGTACAGGTAGCGTTGAAGCTTACCGGATGGAACAGTGCAGCTCCTGCAGAAGATCAGAAGATGACTGAACCTGCATCATCTTCCCTTTATTCTTTCCCTGTTGTTTTGGGCCACAGGCCTCAGGGCAAAAAACCCCAAACATTTTCTCCATTGCCATTAGCAGTCACTATTCTCTTTACATTGCTTCCCAGTCTTTTTTAAGTTCCTATCTGAGTTTCTCTAGAAATATTTGGAAGGAAACCTTTGCCATGAGTGACTTTTTTTTTCCCCCGATTGCTGAGAAAACGTGCAGGTTTCTAGGGCAATGGCAGATTACTAGGTCATTCTATACCTTACTTCCAGAGCTTTGTCAGAATCAACGGGCACCTAATATACTTCCAGTAGAAGAAGTTGAAAAATTGCAATATATCATTCTCAGTTGATAGCAAATAGGGAACAGCTGAGTATCTTCTTTCTTTGAGATGGTACATTGCTTCTGTGCTGTAATCTATATTTTACAGACTGTTCTCTTCCCTTTACACTTAACATTGCCTTAGAGATTATTCTGAAGCAAGAACTATATCTGTTTTTGTCAAGGGGAATACGATATTTCCTGTACTGTTAGGAGTTAATGCTGTTAGAAGTTTCGCTGATGCGTTGCTGTCTCCCTCTATTTTTCAGTAGGATTCTGAGCCATCACATGTGCTCTTATATGATTTGGGTTGGTTGTGTATCTTGGATGTGATCACTCCTTTTCTTTTATGGAATCCAGGCCTGTTAATGCCAAAACTCTGTGGCTTCATCCAGCATATTGCTCCCATAGAAGATTAGGAGGTACAAGTTTTACACTTACTGGTATCAGTGAGATCTTTGTTTTACAGCCCACTGTTTGCTCACATGAAGTGACCGTTGCCTCAGAAACCGTGACTGTTTTGGAAAGAAGATACCTTGGTGAGACAAGGAGATTTATACCTCAGCAGTTTTACAATTCAGCATGACTAACTACCGTGATTTACTGGCTACATATCAACCCAAAACACTTGACTGACTTTTAGTGCATGCAGTTCCTCTTCCAACTGACTCTTATGAGTCTTATAAAAGACATAGCAGCATTACTATCTCATCATTGACTTAAGAATGGAGCTTTGTTTTTTCTTTCTCATCCCGTAATATAAAATTCTTGCAAAAGGCAAAGAGTACTTTTTTTCTCCCTTTAGTAGGATGCCAGCTGAGTGCCTAAGGCTCTGATGAGCTCACTATTTGATATCCTAACTAATTGCTCAGTGGTTCATCATTTTATAGAATAATGGAAAATAGAACTGGAAAAGATCTTGAGAAATTTTATAACTTCTTATGTGATTATTATTTCTTCTGTATAACTCATTGTCCTAATCTCTGGTTTACAAGGTTGTGGTTTTCCATTCTTCCCCAGTAAGTATATTATATTTTTGCAAATCAGAACAGCTTCTAAAGAATAAATGAATCATGCTTCAGATTACTACATGGTGTATACCTGACCTAATAGACTATGGAACAGAAAATCCACATCCTTCCGTCCTACTTTCTGTTAAATGAGTGGCACAGGAGAGGGCATCATGATTATTAACACCAGTACAGTGATGCCCAACTCTGTAATTTGAATTTGTACAACTAAACCCCTCAGACTAGCGGTAAGTATCAAAGCATACTGCTCACAGCATGTCCCCTCTGCCATGGAATGATAATTTGTATCAAACTATGTGACTTCGCCAGTCTGTTAGGAAAATTACATGATGTTAGGTTGAGGATCCTTCTAATTAGAAGGAATATACACGTGACCCAGCTGTTAGCATTTAAATTTGAACCAAAAAGAATATGTTAAACGCTCTGCAGCTGAACTAAATGGAGATGCGATAGGATGTAGAAAAGGACCGAGAAGCTGTAATTAATGCTCATCCAATTTATATATCTTGGCAGTATGTAATTCTGGTGTATATCGTATGGAATTCTGGGTTGACTTTCACTTTTTCTTTCCTTTTTTTTTTTTAATTTTAAATATAGGATACTTTCTGTCACGTGAAGTTATAAGACTACAGCCTCTTAAAACATGCAAGGGCCCCATCAGGATTGGGCTGTCAAAAAAAGCTCGGCCCAAACAGCTTCATCCTTATCTGAAATGATTTACTGGATCATTTTACCAGTCTTCAAGTAGAATCACTCTGCCTGAAAATGGAATGTTTTTCTGTTAAGTTTTTATGTTGATAGTTTGATCTTTGTGGTTTATGAGGTTTTTTTAGATATTAATATTGCAGTATTTGCTAGTGATTTATTTAGGAAAATTCCTGTGAATATTTGATAGCAAAGGGATTTATAATGAATGTTTACTAGTAGAAGCTTTAATGGGATGATGAAGCCCTTTTAAAGTTTATGTAATATTAATAAAATCTGACATGTATTTTTCATCTATTAAAATATACAGTTGAAATTTTCTGTCAAACATTCTTAGAATCCTCTGTGTGTGAATATAGTTTTAAAAAATCAATCAGTATCTTTAAAGGAATTTGTTACAAGTGTTTAGAGAGCTGTAGAAGAAAATTTCAGGAAGCTAAATTTAGGTTACTAAATAGGAAGATGGTGTTTTAAGCCTCAGAGGTCATTTTCTCTGATGTGCTTTCAGTTCCATGCGCTTGTCCTGTTAGACAAAGAAAACTCTTGAATTTCAGTGCAGATTTGGGAAAGAGGAAAAGGATAAATGTTATAGAGTGTCTTATTCTGAGGGTACTGATTCCATTGCATACCAGATTTCCAATTCTGGAGACTGTATATCTCAAAAATCTGGGAAACTTGGGCTGATCTGAAGCCTACAGGTATTGGTTAGGGACATCTGTTAATAATTATTAATACACTGACACTTGTGTTCTATAATCAAGAATAATGACAGTTTCAACTAAATAAGAGCACAGCAAGAAACTAACATGGCTGAACTCTGAAAAAAAAAATCACAACTGTGTCAGAACAAGAGTAATCCAATGCCAGAAGAAAGCTTTTAAACCCTCTGTATGCGATTGCACAAAGCTTTTTAGAAAGACCATATTTTACATTGCAGGGAATGAGAATTTCAGTATAACAAACATTACAGAATAGTGATGGAATGATGATTAAACCTGGTACAACTAACAATATGTGGTTGCAGCTGTCACAAGGAAAGCTGAGCAAGCTGGATTGATAGGGAAATTCATCTTTAGACAAATTATTCAATAGAATCTATAGCAAAAGTACAAAGTTTATCAGTACACAGTTAATCTGTTTATCAGCAACCTTCAAAATATGATATCTATAATAAATATGTCAGTATTTTTATTCTTTAAGGGCCTAAATATAAAAAGGAAATTCAGTACACAATGTTGAGAGAAAACAATGAGACAATAAAAACTTATAAAGTTATTATAATTTGGTTTATATTTTCTATTATTCTTATATGAAGTAGCAAATATGTCCAATGAGCATTTGTTTCTAGGAGCTGCTGGTTCTAAAACAAGGGTTTCTAAGCATACTTGTGCACCACAGGTTGTCCAAAAGGTGTGGTAAGTGCTGTGCACCTGGTCTAAAAATAATTTTAAACAGTAAAACTTACTAACTTTCCATTAAAGATATAATGATGCAAGTGTAAGATAGTCCATGCTAATGGCTAAGCATATTTCTGGAGGCCACAGGACAAGAAATTATCCTTCCTATATCTGTAGATATCTATGTGAAAGTTTAAAAAGGCTAAGCAAATGGGCAACTAGTAAACAGATTCAGAAGCAATTGAAAAGCAGGTGCTAGGGCAGGGCCATTAATCACCTCCCTTGCGAATGTGCAAGTCAGCCTGAGGGGTCCAGTCAGGCAACTGAACAGACACGGGGTGAACCAGGCTTTGTGGCACCTTCACCATCAGCAGCAGACACCTCTGTCTCAGAGAGGATAACTTGGTGTGATAGATCAGGATGATTGTGTGCAAAAACTTGTGGACTTGTGGTTGGTAGCATCCCCTAACTCTCTACTCTGTCTTCCTTGTACTTCATTTTAGTACTTCATTTTAGTACTTCATTGTGTGAGGTGTATAGATTTTCTGAATGAATAATAAACAGATGCTGGTTTCTCAGTGCTTTATAAGAAGTATCATCTTAAGTTTCCCTGGATCCCAGTAAGTAGCAACTGACTAAAATTCTTTAGCTGAACATTATTGTGCACCTGGCACAGAGCAAGGAGAGCTGGTCGTACCTGAATGCCTGCCCCCCGCCCCGAATTTTGTCCTCACAGCTGGGCAAACATTTTCTTGAGGCTGATGTTTACAATAGGAGGATTTCTTACAATTTAGGAGCAATGCTTTTGTATTTACAACACATTCTCTGATCTGTTTGGGAAAGCCTCTGTCTATGCCATTCCCTGTCCTATCAAAGAGGGAAAAGATACCTTTACTCCACAGAGCCATTTTTCTATATCCTTCTCTGTTGGCCTGTGATCACTAATTGGGAATACAATAAAACACTGCATTTATACTAGTTTATAACAATTGTGAGGCACCTCTGATGGCCATGGCTTGGAAATCTGCATACCGTTTCTGTCCTAGCACAACCTGACACTCCTGGTGTTTAGAACATGGTGTTACTGGGTGTCAGCCACCTTGAAAAAGCCACTAACCACAGAAGTTTACAGATCAGCACAAGGATAACAAGTATGTGTGTCGACCACCAGCTTCCACACCACAGACAGCAGCTTTTAATGTCCAGGGGTCATGGCCTTTAATGTCTAAGACAGAGGCCTCATAACATAATTCTTTGTTATTAGCGTCCAACATGGAGTATGAAAATGGACTTCATAATTCTTAAATCAGCTACTTTGATAAAAGTTGTGAAGTCATATATGGAGATGATGTGACCCCACCAAAGGGTACTCGTAATGAACACTGAGAGCTAATTCTGAAACTAAATACACTGGTCCTTCAAATTCCTACATAATTTTGTTCTGCCTTACACTAAACTTCAGGATGCCTGGAAACTCAGATTATTTGCAGGAATCAATCTCAAGGAAAGATTCCATTAAATTCCATTAAATTTCATTGTTTATACAGCACATCATACTTCCACTGAAGAACTTTGCTGTCTAGTCAAAAGTTAAGATACAAAAAGTCTGATACAAGATAGGAAATATCTTTAAAATAAGTTAGATTGTAACCGGCCCCATTATATACTATTCTTAGAATTCAGAAACATGCTTATTTCTAAATCAATGAACTCACCTGCTTCTAAAAAATGTCTTTTTGATGCTTTTATATGAAAACACTAGAATTCTCTTGTGTGCATGATACAGAGGTAAACAGGCCACTTTTTCAGGACAGAACTAAAAATCTTAATTCACTGAATTTATATTCAGTGTCAAACTTCCTTGTGTTTAATGATACACAGTTTGTGCAAGAATGTTCCGAAAAATATCATGGAAAGTACACTGGAAATACATAACTGTCTTTTCAAACTTAAAAAACACCCAACCACAAAAACCCAGACTATCAATCAAGTAAAATTACAAAAATCAGACCATGCAGACAAGAATAGTCCAGCTGAGATATTATGTAAACTTTATGCTTCACTGATCATTCAGCTGGAGATACTTGCTATCAACATGTTCTCATCTTAAATAAGAGAGGAAGGGCTGACATTGGGAACGCTGGCCTGGCCTTCTGCCGACTTCAGCTTCCCCAGCCACCATCAGCTGGAAAAGCCCAGGTACCTTCCTATGCTGGAGAGAAAGACGCGAGCGTTCAGCTGTGCAAATCAGCCACAGAAATGGGCACTGTTCCATTGACTTTTGGAGCTGTGCGGGTGTATGCCAAGTGAAGATCCCGCCATATCTCTTTGCATATTTTATCGAAGCAATGTGTATAGATTTTGAATTTTTTCACTGCAGACACAGTATTTAGTGATATTTTTTGAGTTAGCTTAGTAATGCTGACTCTAACGGAAGTGCAGATGTTAAGTGTCATTATACTTTAATAATTATGCAGAAAAGCTTAAATATAATTTCTGAATAATTTTTTATCAGCTGCTAGAACAATAGATACAGCTATGGCTTATTTAATACAAAAGGATTCAATTACAGCCTAGTGAAAGCCTTAAATTCTGTTGTATGTACCAATACATGTGATTTTTTTAATAAATAGTAACTGAATGTATTGTTTTTGTCTGCCTTTTGAATGACTGGATGCAAAGCAGAATGACTGCTCTTCTCAGTGTATTTTGGATAAACGTGGATGATTAATAAGTGAACAAATGCAAGACTTTAAAAATCAAGCTTAATAACAGCACCTGTATAGTAGAAGTATAGCTATTGTCTCTTTCAGGGAGTTGAATTGAAACAGGTGAAGAAGTCCTGTCCCTCCTTCTACTGTTGGATGGCAATTTCCAAACAAGAACAGATGACAAACATTTGAGGGAAGGTGTCGCAGAAAGGGCTGGAATGATTGTATAATAAAAGGTTCATCATCAAGCAAGGTGGCGCCAGGGCGTTTTGTGAATATATGTTACCACAAAGCTTCATGTGGTTTTAAGGATGAGCTCAACTTTTGTTCTTACAACTCACATCCAGTTCAGTTTTGATCTTAGTGCTCTGCTCCCCACATGGACATCCCATCATGTCATTTCCACACACCACTGGAGAATGTACCTGCCACTGTCCCCTAGCCAAGCCCCTGAGGTCTCTTTACCAGCTGTGCTCCTGCTGAGCTGTCACGGGAGCATTTCTAGGCAGAGTGTTTGGTAAACTCAAAATACATTTTAAGAATACCTGGGAAAATTAAAAAATTAATTTTGTTTTGTTACGTATGATTCAGGTGAAAATGTAAATAAGAACACTTGTTTCAGCATTTGTCCATTGAAGGTCTGGGTGATAGATGAAAGGATGACAGCTATCTATATGAAATACAGCAATTTAACATTGACAAGTTAAGATTAATTTCATAAGCAAATTACTTCCTCATGATTTAATAAGGTAAACAAAGTAAACAGTCATCTTGTACAATATATGCTACCATTTGATATTTGACCTGAGTCAATGCTGCGGTAGAAGAGACTAAGTGTTAATAGCTAAAAAGAAGTATATGTTCCAATTTGTGATTTAACGTTTTGTCCACACAAAGCCCCTTGAATTAATGGACTATTTTTAGCCAGGAGTCATAATGAAAATTCGATACAAATTACGTTCAGTGTATGCACTAAGAAAAATGCCTAGACTATTTCTCTGTTAAATACTTTCTGTCAGAGCTTAAATATGCAAAAAAATATGCAAAGCTTACCAAAGAAATGTGAAAAATAAGTGCATCAGCATGTATACATTTGTGTATAGGTACATGTATAAACTACTATGTTTTAAAGTATAATCAAAGCATATTCTCATTGACGGTAGGATTTTTTAGCCTCTTATACAACATACTGACAATGATATATTTCACAATTTTGAACAGAGGTTATGGCTACACGTGGAGATATGAGAAATGGTTTGAATTGACTTGGGAAGCCCCAGTCGATTCAGTAAGGAAGGTTTTAAGGTGACCTGAACTGCCTTTGGGACAGAACTGCCTCTCTCCACTGATTAGTGAGGGAAAAGTTGTGCCAAAGTCAGTGTTTTCAATGGACTCCAAGAGTTGAAAAAATCAGTTCTATTTATGATTTGTAGCTAAGGGTGAAATAGGCAGCTGTTTAAAGTGTTTTCCAGCATTGAAATTCTGTTTGTATTGTATTGTATGGTTTGTATTTAAACAGCATCTAGCACCTCTGGTCACAAACTCACTGTTTACTGCAAAATCTTGCAACAGAGATTTGGTTCCTGTCCCAAAGATCTTACAGTTCATTTTTCAGCCTGTCAATGTACCTTTAATTTATTTATTGCTTATTACTATGACACTTAATGAAGGCAAAATGACAAAAAAATTTAACCTTTTCAAAGAGAGAAATCTTTGATTTACCTCTACGTTGTAGATAAAGGAGTCTTTTCAATTTTGAAATAACTTTGTTTGTTTGGAGTAGTATGTTCATGGATGCATGAGCGAAGGGATGGGTTATACATATACAGCAGGCAGGGCACTGGCATTGGGAAAGATAATGTCTTATAGATTAGTCTGATGATGGATCTTGAGTTTTATTAATCTCATCCACTGCAAACATTCCCACTCTTTCTGAGAAAATGAACGTTTTATGTGCCATTGGAGCCAGCTCCTTTTGTCCCTTACCCTACGTATCAACTCATTCTTCTTTCTTCCTCACTTCCTTCCCTCCCCATAGTTGCTTTTATCCTGGAATTTGCTGAAGTTCTTCCAGCATGGTGGAAAGCAACTAGAGCTGGACTTTCCTATGATCCACTTAGTGACAGCAAAACCTACATGCTTGAGCTTGCCAAAGTTCACCTGTTATATGCTTATGCCTCCAAAATTCACCATAAGTGACCAAAAGTAGTGATCTACTGGTCTTGTCCAATATTTCCACTGTGGGAGAGGTTCCTTGGCAGTGGATGGGTGCTGAATTGTCCTAGCGTACCTCTCTGACTACATTTCTGCAAACCTATGTTAACACTGGCAGTTCTGAGTTGCTCAGTTTTGGAAAGATGAGCAGGAAGGGTTGTAAAAAAACCAGCAGTCTTTGAAATCTTCAGTTGCCAGGAACCTATGGAGTGTGATGGTCAAGGGAACTTGCACATGGTATTGATTTTGAAGCCAGTGCCATAAGAAGAGTGCCATGAGAATTAAAATATAACTCTTTTCCTCCCTATGAAATAAGTATTTGTGGATAGTCCTATGCTCATTTTTGCCTATCTTTCTATTTTACATGGGGTTTTTTTTGTTGGTTTTTTTTGTTTGGTTTTTTTTGTTTTGTTTTTAAACCCCTGTCATTAGCAATATATATGTAAAAAGCCGTTTAGGATGGCAGAAGCTGTAAAAAATGTTTTAGCATATTTTCAGAAGAGGATCTTTTTTAAAACATGATGAAGTCTTGAATTATGCTTGTATGCTACACCATACTACTCTTTTATCTCATGTATTTAGTATGTTATTGCTTGAAAATAATTATAGGGTACAAAGAGTGGAGGTATGAGAAATAAGTATAGTTAATACTGAAAAATAAATACAAGACTGTTCACAAAACTGAAGACACAGCGTAGGACGTGTTCATCCTTGTGAAAATTCTTCCTTTGTAAGTGCTGCCAAGGTCAATGTCAGCTTGAATTCTTTAATGCATACTGTAAGTGCTAGCTGTGCAGATTAGATCTGCCCAGAGCTGTTCTTATTTGTTCATCCAGCTTTTAAAAATACATGTTTGTGCTCTCCTATTAAAAAAATTTCCATTAAAAAAAATCAGCAGTCCAAGCTTGTATCAAGTCTTTCATTATCCTCATTCTCCACCTACTTTTCATTTTGCCCCAGGAGTTTTCAACTGCACACTGCTGAATATATTTTCTCATTCAATAACAAAGGAATAATATAGTTCCTGCATTTCCCAGATAAGTTAATGAAATTAGATTTTATAGGGAATAAAAATAGTTCAATGTTAGGACTCATTATGGGAATCTTAATGTTTACTAAAATGCTGAACTAATAATATTGAACATGGAACTGTATTTGTAATTGCTTTTATTTCTAGAATGAATCTTTACCTGCATAAACTATGTCATTAATGGCACAAAATACAAAGTACAGCAACATTTCATGCAGTCCCACTTACTTTACTAAGGCTTCTATTTCTGAAGCTTCCAAGCAAAGAGAGGAGGTAAAGCCAGAAATAAATCTTTTATTTTTTTTTAATATACCCTTTTTTCTTTATTCTCAGATGTGAGGTTGTTTGGCTCTTGCCAGATCTTCACTACGGCTGAATCTCATAGTATTTTTTTTTTTTACATCAACCTATTTTTCTCTGGCAAAGAAAATATTGGAAAAAAATATAATTCATCCTGATTGCTAGGTATGGTCCTTAAGGACACTTGTCTATAAGATACGGAGGTGTGTGATACTTCCCAGGCAAGTGCAAGAAGGAGTAGTAGGAGTCTGTTGGTCTTTGAACCTAATACCTACATACACAATCATTTACAGCTTTGCCCTTGACAGTCGTTTCCAAATTGCTCAGGAATATCTCTGTAACAGTGGATGGACACTTTTTGACAATACTGGGGTAGAAATCTGCCAGAAATACTAACAGCACACTCAGGATAGTCCAAAGATGTGATATCAGAGATTTTCTATCATCATCAATTATTCTGGACTGCCAAATCCACTTGCTGTGATCAGGAGGTGATATTTAACTTCTCAATTTGACAGCAATTGATACTGTTTCATTGGCTCCAAGTCAACTGAAATTCAGGGAGGTGTTGACCTTACAGATATCCCTTGTTTCCCATGTTGCCATGCAACTCTCTGTCCTCAGGCTTTCCTGTTCCTGAGAAAGCTGTGCTTTTTAAAAGTTTAAACTACTATTCTCTTCAGCCTCTTGCTCATTTGTTGATCATTGCTGTGCTTCCTGCTGCTGATGCTGGGCTGCTGATGACTTTTCAAGCTGACCCTGCCATAACCTGTTGACACTGCAAGGCTACCTTTTCGGGTATTGACTTTGTACCCACAGCAAGTCGCTGGTTCTGTTGTTGCCATGCGTGCCCCACTCTATGCTGATACAGTTCTTACTGTGCTCCTGGGTTACTGTCAATTTGTGTCATGCTGTTTCCTTATAAGAAGGGCGATCTCTTTTAAGACTGTGCAATAGATTATTTTTTGTTTGGTGTCTGAGACAAACATGAAAAGTAATGCCTGAATTGGAGGTTGTTTTTTAAAAAAAATTTTTTGTTTTTAAGCTTTTCTTTTTGGAGCAGATCTTTTCTTAAGTTTTTTCCCATAGTAATGAAAGGCTAAAAAATATCCATTCCAGAACAAGGAAACATTTAGTTTAATATCAAACATTACCTTTTATTTCTGGTGTAGATGTTTCTAACAGAAGTAAACAATAGAAATACAGCACTAAATTTGAAGCATCAGTTACAACACTGGCCAGGAGCAGTGCCCTCAGTGGGTAGTCAGGACACTTACACAATATGTCGGAGGCTTATGTTCAAATTCTCCCTCAAGAAACATTACTTCTTCACCTTCTGCCTGCCTAGGTGTCTCACTGTGTGGGCGTACCTTTACTCAGTGATTCAAATGCAGACATTCTACTTTGTGTAATTTTTTTAACAGGAATTGACGGCTGCTTGTTCCACCTTCTCAATCTCTGCTTGAGTGTTTAACCTGTTACATCATTCTCATCTCTTCCCTCATGAATATTTAACTATTTGTACAAGATGGAAGAGCTTCAGAAGAAGAAGTTGAAACAACTTATGCTAGAATGCATTACAGTCACTGCAGCAATCACACAGTCTCTTGTGAGATACTGAGTTCCCTGTTCTTAAATGCACACTGTAATAACTGCCGTTGTCATCTCCATGTGGCCTTGAACATAATTCCAAATGGCTTTGTTTGTATATAAAGAAGTTTTCCTATTCCTGTGTCACTGAGCTCTGAACTCTGCAGAGTGCAGTGACTCTTGGGGCAGGAGCTATGCATGTACCAAGGGAATTTATTCTCCATCCTGATGTCAGGTTTGTATCAGTTCTCGAAGGCAGATTAGTCTCTGAGATGATGACATTAGTAATGAGCTGTGATTCTTGAAGAACAAATTGACTTCTTACTGTTTCATCACTTCAGTTCCTAGACTACTTGTAAATGTTGAAGCATGTGAAACTAAGTACTCAGTCTCAATTTCACTGAAATCCACTCCACAGAGAAATCAAATACAAGTACATCTGCTTAGAAAAGGTAAGATCCTGGTGTCATAATGGTACGTTTCCATTGTAAAAACTAGCAATAAACTCTTACCTAGCAGAGAGTTTCTCCTCATTTCAGTCTGATAGTACAAAAATGAATAAAAGAAGTTAAGCTTAGGTATAACTAAACTAGAAATAGTCTTCTGAGCCATCCTATTTCTGCTGTCATGATGCTAAGCATGTTGCTGCTTTCCAAACATTTGCCCAAACTGCTGCTTCTCTTGTCAACCCCAGCTGTGGGACAAATCTGGCTCTGACCCATTGGCATGGGCAGCACTTGCTCACTGCTCACACCACATCTTTCTTCCAGCACCATCTCACCCATCTGAATGGACAGAGCAAGATGATTAATGGTCAGCTGAACAAATCCCATTATGAAGCATTATTATTCTCTTCCAGTGACAGAAAGAGCTTTGAAAGGCAAGTAATTCCTCTAGTCAATGAGTGTTTTGAAGCAGAAGTGCAACTCTGCATTATGCTGCCCCTCTCATGAGTGGAGATGTTTAGAGGAGTAAAGGTCCTCTTTATGAACATATTTAATCCAGTAGTGTCAGGTGATAAACAGCAGCAGCTGGATTGCATCTCTGTGAAATCACACTGAGTCTATTAGAACCTTTCTCCCTCACACTGCCCTCATATTTAATTAGGAAAATGGCTTCAACTTCCTTTCTCCCATCCTTGTATTTCCTACTTCACATTATCATCTTTGATCACAAAAATGTTATTTTTTCATTTCACTTTTATTGGAAGATTTTTTTAATTTTTTATTCCTTTGCTTGTATCAAATGCTTTTGAATTTGTACTGGCCTTGTGGAAATTGCTGAAAGTATTATAATTTCTTTATTGTAGATGGCACATAGCACATTAGACCATTCTTTTTACCATGCAGACTGGGATTAAACTGATTTTATTGTCAAGCTTCCTACTGTCAATCTTATCAACCACTAGTAATCTTCTCTGTCATTTCTCAATTTAGTAAACCAGTTACAGGAGAGCTGCCAGGTTATAATCCAAGTGAAAGATGCAGGAATTGCAGTTTTGGGAGCATTTCCTAGCCATGCAGACATGTCCACATAAGCACTTTCAGAGTCCGGATCATTTTTGTATCTTCCTTAGAAAGTGAAGAAGATGGGCTGATTTATTTATTTCCTCATTTATTTGTCATATAGAGCATATACTAGTGCTATTTTTTCTGATTATTTGTCTGGGTAGAATCTAAGACACTTCAGCAGAAAATGTTCTCTTCTATGAAAGACGAGAAATTCGTGATGTCCATTTAATGATCCCCAAATCACTGACAGTGTCTTATCTGTACTGATGTCCTCAGCCTCTCTCATTGAAGAGACTGAGACAGAGAATGTTCCTGAATCTGTGCTGGCAGCACTGGGCACCTTCCAAGGCGCTGTTCTGAACCATGATCATCCTTCCTGGGGGAGAAACATGAGCAAATATGATTTGAAACCTTACTTTTTACTGATAACCTTCACTTAACTTTATCTCAGGAACCCACACCATGTTACATTTTTAGAAGATGTGCTGAAATGTGTTTTCCCAAGCTGCTGAATTCCCTGTGCTTTTATCTGGTTCCTCGTATGAGCTATAGGGCTGCTGCCATGAATAATGACATTGTATAAAAATTATGAGCAATGAGATGATAAGATTGCACAACGTAGATCGGGGAATTGTACAAGCAATCAAAAAAAAAAAGTAAGGAGAGCAAAATAAGTATCAGGCAAATAAGATTTCAGAAGACTGGCTCTTATTAAGCTTTCCTGAAGAGTAAAAGTTGACGTATTTGCACAAACTTCTGAAAAATATGTCATTTAATGAGCGTATTATTTGGACAAAGACCAGTGAAACGTTGTGTTTGTGCTGTCTCAGTGGCTGGCTGCACTTTCTGAGTGGGGACAGATGTGAACCTTGCTTGCGCTGGTTGAAGCCTTTTTTGAATAACACTGAAACCAGGTAAAAGAGAGAAAAAAATCTGTAATTATTAATCTGTTCATAGATCTGCAATTTCACAGAAGTCAGCCACATGAACCCACATATTTATAATAACAAAATAACAGTATTTAGCAGATTAAAGTAACTGGTATCATCCAGCAGTTTATTTTACCAAATAAGTTTCACCTGACATGTAGCACTTCCAGCTGTAATAAGCTATTCTTAAATAGAAGATAAAAGTGTCTTTTTTTTTTTAAATTTCATATAGATTCATGGGTGGATTATATGTTATTTTACAGTAGATTAAAAGACTGATTTTCATTTTTTTAGAGTTATAATACTCTAATACAATTTACTTGATAAGAATAAATTTGGTTTTGATCCTGCGAAGTAATAAGGTTGAGAACCTGAAATTGTGAGAGGAGATGAGGATACACAAACAAAGGAATGCCATAAAAAAGGATATTATCAGTACTGTCAATATAAATCTTTATTTCCTCTGCAGGCCCACCATTCTGCAACTACAATGTCTCCTCTGTTTTTAAACTACAGCAATTTCAACACTTTTCTCAAAAAATATTTTTAAATCCTACGCTTTCTCTATGTGGCATAGGAAATTTATTTCTAATTGCAAAGACTTTTTTTTCTAAATTGAACAAAATAAAACATCAGAATGGTTTTGTCAACACAGGAACGTGACATCATAAGTGTTAATCTACCAAATTACTTGGAATTGTTCAACTTTTCTGTAACCAGCTAAAGAATTTTTTAATGCTATTTCTTGATTAACCAACTGATTTGGCTATTCATTCCCAATTGTTATTGATGTTATTGATTGGCTTCTCAAAGAGTCTGATTCAAAGCCTCTTGAAGTCAGTAGGACATGAATAATTTACTCAGTGTACTTTGGATCAGGCCGGACATGTAATCAGAATAACTGATACTTTCTTCTAGGCTGCTCTTCACTGCCACTGGTCTTGTAACAGAGTGAAACCAGAATTAGCTGGGATTAAACTCTTGATTCTTCTTGTAATTAAAACATAAAGAATATATAATGAAAACATGACAAAATCATTAATGACCTTTCCTACATAAATAACAGTAACATAAAATAATCTAATAATACCATGAAGGAAAAATTATTTTTGGGGTATTATGAGTTTGGTTTCCTGAATGAGAAAATGAAACTAATAATAGAAACTATGAAGATCATGGGAAAAAATATTTGTCAACCAAAAAAGTCTAATTGTGGTTCAAATGAAATAATTTTAATCTCTCTTTAAAGCAGTATATTTCAACTTGAAACTCACAATTTAGTATGATCTGTAACAAAAATCCCATTACAATATATTAACATTAAATTTACATTTGTGTTTTTACTGTAGAATCTAGCAAATAAGTTTATTAGAAAGCAGCTTCCTAGTGGCCAAAATACAGTGTAAATCAAGTATTTCTCATTAAATTACTTTTGTACTAAAGATTCATTAATATTCATTCACTAAAATCTAGCAAAGGTCAGGCAAAAGGTAATTGTGTGAGGACTGAATCTCTTTCTTGGAACTTTCTGGACATTTTAAGACAAGGTTTTTTTTATTTTACTTCTGTAAAACTAATTTGAAGAAGAGCTCACTGGCTCTGCCAGATCTTTTTTACTCCAAGACCATCTTTTAGATGTTGTATGCACTGCAGACACGTGAGCACACTCATATCCACCCTGTGAGATCCCCAACGGTGTTGTGAATTTGTGGGAAATACCAGCACCACTGAGGGGCAGGTGGCTGTGAGCCCCACAGCAGTCTGAGGCAGTGAGCAACTGTATTCTGTCACACAGAAACTCCAGTCGAGTTAG
Organism: Mesitornis unicolor; assembly: GCF_000695765.1. NCBI lineage: Eukaryota > Metazoa > Chordata > Aves > Mesitornithiformes > Mesitornithidae > Mesitornis > Mesitornis unicolor. The sequence goes on along the minus strand of NW_010180283.1, from coordinate 12,329 downwards.
GCAAAATTTCCCAAGTGCCAAATTGGTGTTTGGCCAGGGCACTGCGGCAAAAACCTTACTTTTAAAGAAGTGGTATTTGAGCATTAAGGGATTAATGAATGAACATTAAGGAAGAGAAGAGCATTAAGGAATGGAAATGTGCTGACTTAACATCTCAGCCAAAAAGTAAAACCTCTGAACATAAAAGGCATGTCAGCATTGTATAAAAAGGAATGGCCTCAACTCAGGCTCAAAATAATAGTAAATTAGTATTTATTATAAACAGCTAGCTGGTTTTAAACTTGCCTTAAAAGTTCAAGTTTAACCCTAGGGGACAATTACAGATTGAATTTATGATTCTAACTCAAGCTGGTATATCATCGCTACTTCAGCCCAAGAGCAATGCATAGTATTTTACATTTTTGGTTGGCATTTTATCCTAGGAATAGTTTATGATCTGGTCTGGCACCATGGCATGATGTGGGTGGCAGGGGAGGCCCCAGCTTCCCTTTCTGTGGCTCTCGCCCTCAGGAGGAGATCCCTTGGCAGAGGTGAGATTGCTCTTTCCTGGGGAGATACTCAGCATTCGTGGAAGGGAGCTTCTGGAGCTGATGGAGGAAGAGGCAGAGACCACACTGGGACCAATTCTGCCACAGGAGGAAAAGCTAGGAGAGTCTTTAGAGAAGCAGGTACATGATCAAGCTTCAAGGTAATGGCAAGGAGATGTTCATAGAACTGCGCATAACATTTTCATGCCAAATACACTGAAAACAAGGATAAGAGAGTAAAAGTTTTTACAACCTAGCAGTTACAGAGAACCATCATATTCTTTTGTCAAAACTGTTTTTTGGCCTTGTAAGGGCCCTGGTCAAATGCTAAAACTCCCCTAACAAGAGTGTTATTTAATCTTCCTTTCAAAGAAACTCTATTTCTAACTTCCTACCAAATATTACATCAGAACAGACTCAAAACAGTTATGATGCTGAGCAAAGCCACCTAGAGCTGGTGAGAAAAAGCTGAGAAGAAGGGCACTGCTTAGGTCTCGGACCTCTTTTTGGTCTCAGATATCTCACATGGGTTTACAGAGCACCCTTGTCCCTTTTGCTCCACAGCCTGGGGAGAGGTGCTCACAATTTCTTTCTGGGAGCAACTGGTCAGGAAACAGTTTTTCTACAAGAAGGAAGTCAGCAGGGCTGAAGGAGAAAGGGGACAACTTGTGACCACTGACACTGTAGGTTGTTGAGATCCCAGAAACCAGCTCTTACCAGCTCAATAAATGTACATCTGAATGCAGTGACACAGACTTTTGTGTATATACACTTACATAAATACAGAGTTGAGGTAATTAGAACATTTTGGTTTGTTCCTTTGCCTTAGATTTAAACCATCTTTTCCTATCTCACTTGAAATACCTCACCTTAACAGTGAGGGTTTCCCAACCCTTGAGGAGGCCCTTTTCAAATGTAGGAAGACAGATCTCTCGCAGAGCTCACTGGGCCAGAAAGAAAGGGTTTAGAAGAATATTTTTAATAATAATTAACTCAACTGAAAGGGACCCATTGATTGTTTTGGATCTAGTTCCTGTTACTAGAATTGGTTTTATATTTAATAAGAAAGTGCACAAATAGTTTTCTGGAAGTGGACCAGGACACAACTCTCTGCTCCCAAGTGAATTCTCTAATCATAATTTTTCTCAATGTTATTGACACTGCGGTCTAAAGAAATTTGAGCTAGTTTCTCTTGGTGAGACTGTTTCAGTGGGAAGGCGTAAGATATCATTCCTCCATCCTCTTACTGCTTTCAAGGGTAGCTACCCACTGTTGTTAGGATGTTGAGATTTGACCTTGTAAGGCTGAAAGGAGATTTTATCCCACTTTACACAGAAATGGCAGGGTAAAAAGTGGATGGTGCTGTCACAAATGTGTCCTGGGGGGTGTCTGCTTCTGTCAGCATCGGCTATGATCTGAGAAACTTTGTAACTCAAATCCCAGAGGCACCTCAGGGAGATGTTTGTTCATTCTGGAACCTTGGGCCTGAGCTGATATCCACTTACTCACAGTAGGGTGGCTTGACATGCACAGAGGTACCTGCATTCTGCCCCATATATCTGATGTGAGTCAGGTGCTGCTTTTGTTGAGTGTGGTAGAGATTTTCATGGTCACTGAAGAGTTAGATGTATCTGAAAAAAATTAATGCATTCTGCGTGATCTGCTGGAAAAGAAAATTAAAATGTATATGTCTGATCTTATGGAAAGAATTATAAAATGAGGCTGATTGGTCTCATTCAGTCTCACATTCAGAAAGAGCACGTTTCCCACGTTGTTCATATCTTCAAGGATAAACAGCATCTAAAATGAAGATTGTGAATAAATGAAACTCTCCTATTCAAGTTTAATTCAAAGTAAAGCAAATGTCCAGCACAGGTATATGTAATACCTCTACCTTGTAAATGAATTTCACTGGATTTTTTAAAGATACTTTTCTATAGCTTCTACTGAAGCTTTCCCTATAAAAGATACGACCAGTTTCATCAGCTCCCCAAGAAAACTGCTGAAACTAGGCCAATCACCCCAAAAGGCTGAAGTTGTTAACATTTTAAACAAGAAACCTATTAAAATGCAGACTCTCTCATCATTAGGCATGGGTTATCATATTAAGAAACTGTTTCATGTGAAACTGCATAAGAAGGATGACAAAAACTGGGGTGGTTAAATAAATGCAATAAAGAAAAAGAAAAGTGTGAATTCTGATACTTCTGCTCATATAAAAGTTGTTCTTCCTGTATTTATGTATGCAGAAGTGTTATGCCAAATATTTTACAGGGCGTGGATACGACATTTCTATAATTTTTACTGGGAACTAAGGCAAACCATTCCACCAGCAGCAGTTAAAATCAATACAATCTACAGCAACTGTCTGCAATGCAGAGGATACAGGGGCAGGCAGAATGTGAAGAAGCTGGCAAGAAAGAAAATTCTACACTGATAGCTGAATGCAGTTTTTAAAAAACCCCAAGAAACATAAAACCCATGCAGGCCAAAGCTGTCTTCAGAGAGTGAGCATTTTTTAACTGGTAGCAGATTGCAGTGACCTAAGTGTCGTTCCAGGAACAACAGTAACATAAGAACGAGCTGCTATTAGACAAGCTTTGAACAGTAACAAGTACTTCTACATGAAGTCATCAAGTTATCTTTTTTCTCCTCCAGTTAATGTATTAAGGGGTCATTTAAAATGAAGATCCAATTCTACCAGTCATAATAGAGTTTTATTTTATCTGTTTCACATTCTTACTAGGGAGAGTGAAAAATGAAACACGTACTAAACTCACATTTTTCTCAGGGCCTGTCACTGCAGTGAGGAACATGTTCCCCTGTGAACTGAAATCCAATGATTTAGCACCATACATCACGTTGATACTAGACAGACTCTTTTGCCTAGAGGACACTGTAACGATACACTCTCTGTAGTTGAAGTTGCAAATGATTTCCGTTTGAGCCTGTTTTTTAATCTTGCCATTTTAAATGGCCAAACCGAAGTTGATCTTGCTGATATATTTGTTTGATCTAGAAAATTAAAAGCTCAGTGAAAAGCTGATAAGCAAATTGCGTTAGTAAGATATGACACTTTTCATAAACTTCCTTCAGTAAACTTCTGACTTCCTTTTTTAATGAACATTATGTCTCAAAAGGTTCTGGGCTGCAGCACCAAACATACTTAATTTTTATTGATCTCAGAATTCAAAGTGGAACCTCTGCGTACTTTAAGATCATAAAGTGGTTGGTATTTAAATAATCTTAAACACATTGGGAGAACATAAATGAATTTTATGGTGCATGGAGGTTAGGTTATACGTTTTATGAAATCTACAGACTTCTTGTAACATATTATTCCTGGCATGAAATAAGAGAGGCTGAACTAACATTCTTCTGATATTGTCCAGTACTTATTAATGTCATTATTAAGTATCCATGTCATGTCTAGGAATCCACAAGTATTAAATTCCTAGGAAGTCTGGCACAGAGATGGAGCCATGGTCCAGGGAAGGTTCTGGGTAACACCATGGTAAGGAAAATCAGATGTAGGCTGCACTGGGGTGGTAGGGTTGCCAATGTGTGATAGAACTTGAATAAAACAATCTTACTCATCATAGTTCAAATGATATCACTACTGACAAATCTGAAAGGAAAAGCAATTAAAAATCAGGCAAATACCTTGGTCTGCAACTCCTGACTTACTTATGAGCTATGAGTGATAGCTCCCACCCATTCTCAGCAAAGTTTTTTATATTTTTTTATATTCTTATATATTTTTGAGACTTCCATTGATTACTTCTGGGTTGGAGACCTCCAGATGAACTTAGGAACTACTAAGATTCAGAATGATTCTTTAGATATCTAATCTTATTTCTAGTATGAATAAGTTAATTTTTTTTTTCCATTATCTTAAAACTGGTCAAAAACCTCACTCTTCAGTCCAGGCTAATAACATCTCCATATATGTCAAAGTATCTAAGCCACTGATTCCTTGTTACTGTATGCTTTAACTGCAAATTTGCTGGGATCTCTCGTACTTTATGTAAGTGATAGGATCACACATGAATTAGACAGACTTCTTTCTATTAAACAATTGCCATTCTTACAGTTTTTGATTACTCCTCAAAATAATAAGAGACAAAGACCAACCTAGTAGCAAAACTTTGCTTAGTGCAGAAAGTTTAACTGAATATTTGTAATCTTTCCAGGAGTTAGGATATTTACATGCAGTTTGATTCTGACTTCAAATCCAAGCCAAGAACAAATGCAAATACCTTTATGGAAATGTAGGGCTATCTATTTGATGAATATAGATGAGGATACAGAAATCCTTCTGCCCACATGTTAACTGAAAATTGAAAGTCAAAAATAAAACTGTTCCCATTTTACTAAGTGCAAATTTTCTGCAAATTCAGAGATTCAGTATGTCTACCCTTTAAAACTTCAGATTGATCTTGTAATTAATATTCTGATTGAGGTGGACATTCTGGATCTGTGGCTTTTAGCTACATGTATGGAAAAGGCTGCCATGTACCAAAGCAATAGTATTGTTATATTGTGCTAATCCTGAAGAACACGAATTATTTGACATTCTATATAAATTCAGTGACATATTTCAGGCACATGTTATGTTATTTAACTGTTAGACTTGAAATTCCTGGCACTAGACTTCAAGACTGCTGCAAGCAATACCACAGGCAGGCATCTCCAGTTTGTTTATCCTTAATAAGTGATCCAGAAGGCCCTTTTAAAAAGATATTTTAAGCCCATTTTAAATCAATAGACCGAATGGCTGCTAGAATCACTGCTGACTTCACTGGACTCAGGCTTTGTATCACTACTTTTCTGGTGCCAAAAAGATAAGTGGAATGACATTACTCCTGTTTTGTACTGGTCTGAAAGCTGAATCAGAGCAGGAGTGCCTCACTTTCCTCAGCTGAGGGCAATAAATCTTCTCAATTAGTTAATATAACTGAAATACCTCTGTGAATGCAAAAGCTTTGTATAAACAATGACTGCTACTCCTTCAGTTTGTTTTTTTTTTGGAGTACTTCTACGGGTAAATCTGAAAGAAATGCTCTGAGAGGAATAGGTGCACCTTCCACTTCACGGCAGGCTGCTGGATCCAGGAGGGAGCTGTTACACCCCTACTGCCAGGCTGTACATGCAGGGTTTTTATTCAGTTCCCCACAGCACTACACATTTCACTGCCTGATTAAAAAAGAAGCTGTTAGCACATGTCAGATTCCAACCAGGTGCAACTCACCAGAGAAAGGCTTGAGCAGTAACAGGTGGGAATTCATTAGAGGGATAAGTTGGACAGGAGAAGAGAAAGGCATGTAGCAAAAGGACCCAAAACCACTGCGACTTCAAGCATTTCACAATGACTTTGTCTCTCTGGAAAGGTCAAGTTTCAAAAAATATTTCAATGGGTGCTGCTCACAGCTTTTGAGGAAGTTTCCCAAAGATACAGGAGAAGCACCATGTCCATCGATCTGCTGGAAGTGTGTGTTGCCTTTCTTTGGTATCTTCACTCTATGAGGCATGGTTTTAGCGTGAGGAGCAGAGAACAAACTTCATCCATTAAAGTAGTGTATCTTCTCCCTGTGAGCTTAGATGTCCTGCCTGTAGGGGGTACAGAGGACAGTGTTTGAAGGAGTGTTGCAAGTTCCTATGTCCACAGGAGGGCAGTGTTCCATGTCATCCTGAGGGGTAGGCACACAGGCTTCACTCCAAGTGTACTAAAGCCAGAAGTATAACTTACATCAACATCAGTGATCTTTCACAGAACCATAGAATGGTTTGGGCTGGAAAGATCATGTACTCTAACTCCCCTGCCTTTCATGTAGATCAGGTTGCTCAAAGTCCAATCCAACCTGACCACTGACCACCTGAACACTTCCAATGGTGGAGCATCCACAACCTGGGACATCTTGGCAACATGTTCCAGTGTCTCACCACTTTCATCATAAAACATTTTTCTATTATGTCCAATGTAAATATGTCCTCTTTTGGTTTACAACTGTTACTCCTTGTCCTGTCACTACAGACCCTAGTTAAAACAATCTCTCTTCATCTTTCTTATAAGCTCCTTTTATATGTTGTAAGGCTGCAGTAAGGTCTTCCTGGAGCCTTCTCTTCTACATGCTGAACCACCCCAACTCTCTCAGCCTTTTCTCACAGGAGAGGTGTTCCAGTCCTCTGTCTGTTTTCATGGTGCTCCCCTGGACCCTCTCTAACAGGGTTTATCTTTGAGTTGAGACTGTTCTGTGGGCTGGGGCATAATACTTCATACACAAGAACATGTTAAAGATAGTAGTTTCCCACCACCAAAAAAAACCCTTCTCATACAGGAAGTTAGAAATGAAGATGAATGAAATTGTGGAGAAGGAGAATAAGCTGTGACAGCAAAGAAAGACTTTGAATTCCCCCTTTGCTCCCCTTCTTTGTTATATATGGCTCATAAAGATATAATGATGATTTTTCTAAAGTCTCATAGTGAGGATTTTTAAAATCTCATAGCATAAATCTCATGCATGACAGATAAATTCACTTTTTTAGCTGACCCAGTCAACTTCTTGAAAGTATTTAGAATCATTAAACTTCATTTTATGTTGACTGGAAATCCTATCTTGCCACCAGGGACCTGCTTAGCTGTTGGCATAGTAAATATCAAGGTATGCATTCATTCTGACATTAAATTAAAGTTGGTTCAGAAGGATTAATTGCTCTCAGGTGTGCTCAGTTCTTCCACATTAGGGAAGCTTTAGTTCCAAACTGCAACTTCATCCATTAAACTCTCTGGAATGTATTCAATCATGTCATCACCCTCCTCTAGATTTTATAAGTGCCTTTACAACAGCCAGTGGTGTTTCTGGTAGAACTAACACAGAGATTTGTTGCCTCGGGACAATTTCTATTGATATATGTATAAACTATATATATTTTTTTTCTGAGCACACAGCACCACCTTCTAGCTGCTAGCCATCAGCTTTCAGTCCCAAGGGACACTTACACTGCACATTTCCCTGGATTCACTCACACAGGAAGCATCCTAAGCTTGGAAAAAGGTGTCCCTTTATAGACAGGGTGTTGAAACCATAACTGGATACAGCTGGAGTCAGTGATGGACTTCTGTTTTATTTTATTATGGCTTCAGATAACTGGTTTATACTAATCTGTTTAACTTGCACTGGAGCAGAGGAGCAAAAGTGTTCATTCTGCCACACACCAGTATAAGCTGGGGAGTGGAAACAGAGATGAGTCCTCTTGCATCGCAGGAGGCACCTGCAAGCTGCATTCCCCTATTTCTCTCCTCTGTAGCTGAAACCTGTTTGACTTTATCTCACTAAAACAAAAATATGTTTGCAGAACAGACTCTGTTAGGAAAGGCAATTATTGGTGCTGCTTCTCTGCTGAAACCACTGTGATTTTAAATTAAACTTATTGCACTTTAACAGAGCAGGGAAAAAAACCCCACAAAACAGTCTCAGCTGGGAAATCAGGGGCTCACTTGAGAAATGTATCCCAGTTTGGGCTCAGAGCCAAAGCACACTGTGTGCACACTCTGTGTTAGGAGTGCTGTGCTAGTGCTGCTTCCACATCTGTGTTTTGGTCCAGGTCCTTGTGTCACATTCTTGACTTCAGAAATGAGCAGACCCGGAGCTGTGTGAGAGGGTCATTTTTCTTCTATGAGATGGCAACTGGGCTTACCTTGCTCAAGTGCTCCAGATACAAGGATGTTATAAAAAAGGCAAACACCATCTTCTTCTTCGGATTTTGTTTGCATAAGTGGCCATACGTGCATTTTTTTGAGACCCTAAGAGTTGTGCATATGCATTAAGTATGCTCTAAAGAAGACATAATCATGTCTGCTGCACTACAGCAGTGCGTTAAGTTCTAAATCAGCCCTGGGTGGGAAGCAGGACTCACTTGGAGTACTGCAGTTCTGGATATGTGCAGAAGAACAGAAAATATGAAAAAAGGGAGATGTCTGGAGTGTTTTGTCTCTATGTTTGGGATAGGCTAAAGCTGACAAACTCTGATAAAACATTTTAATTAAATGCAATTTATTTTGACTGCAAAATATGCTAGAAATATTACTATTATAAAAACTATTTCTCTGGAATTAGCTTTCCAATAATGAAATCATATAGCTCTTTTATTTATATATATAGTTTGGTGATTGTTATGTGCTTGCAGGTTATTTTTATAACAATTAGATCCTAATTTGTGCTAACTTTTTTTTTTTTTTTTAAATCATGCCTCTTGCCTAGTTAGTCAGCAGAGTTTCTATTCAGGCATTAGGAGTGACTCAGAAGGTTTGCTTAGCCCGCTCAGAAACAAGGAGGCAGTTCAAGAACTGAGATACATGGACTCTAATCTTTCATTTCTTTATTTCACCAACAAACTTGCAAATTAAGATATCGAACAGTCACACAAATCCAGGCTCATCCTTCCTTATTTAGGCACTAAATCAGAAATGAGTCTCCAGTGGACAATTCAAACTGTAGTTGAGTTGATTTGTTTCCAGTGATGTCCATCTTTTCCTGTTGGCTTCAGGAGATACGTATCAAACCAGGATCAAACTCCTAACTAAAACATTTCAAGTACCTAGAGCCAGCTGAGGTGAATATAGCATCTAGCTCACACATATTATGAATTATTTGGATTTCTTAGGCAATGCCAGTGTGCTGCATAATATGATGGGCACGCATATAGATTCAATGCCTGTATCAAATCGTACACAAGCTCTCAGGGAGAAGATGTATAGGGTTTAGTTGAAAATTTTATAAGTGATGAGGTGATATTTGTATGAATTAGTGTTTGGCAAGCTTTGCCGTAGAGGAAACTTTATCACTAGGGTTTGAATGGAGAGCCAGTCTCACTACCACTGATCATTACTCCAAGGAACAGAGCCCAGCATGGAAAAGTCAGAGAGAGAAGAGGGAACAAGACAAAAAAAGCTGCAGGGCTGCAGTCATTAGCTGGAGAGCAAAATGGGTCAGAGAGAAAACAGCAAGAGAGGTTCTGCAAAGAAAGGCAGCAGATACCACGAGATGTTAAATGAAGCTGATGTTGCTAGAGAAAAGGATTATAGCAAATAGGTCAAAGGATTATTTTTAAGATGGGTAGTGTCTGAATGCTAAGATGGAAAGCGATTATTCACTCTAACAATGAAATTTGTGTCTTCACATTATGCACTTTCACTAAGTTGCAACACTTAAGTCCTCTGATTTTGCATGATTCTGTTGGTATCAATACATAAACTATTATCATAAATTTTGTACCTAACAAGATATCATGGATATTAAGGGAATTACTTCAAAAGCAAATTCTTGACAATATCATGAATTATTTTTCCTTTTGAGAAAGGAATAAGTTCTTAGTTCTAAATGCTCTGATCTCAGACACACAAATCTGCTTTTATTTCTAAAATAATCTTCTAGAAGGGTAACTTAAAATGGAGGTAGAAACATGTCCAAATGATTACCAAATAAGAGGTAACATGACAATCTTGTCTTCCTAGAAAGGCTCTGGTGCCTCAGAGGACAAAAAGCAGCATTCTGATTAATGAATGTACAGCACAAAGTTTCCTGGCTGGACAGCATTCAATATTAAATTTCCTTAAAAGGTCACCAAAGTAGGCTGGGGTATCAGTAAAAACCTCTTTCTAAAGGAAGAAGTCTTTACTTTTGCTTTTGTCCTTGGAGGTGAAAGAAAGTGGTGAGTCCACCTTCTTGTATTTGTGACCAAGTGAAGATCAAATGCTTGAAACAAAAGGAAAATTCCTAAGCATGGGCTGCTGTCTTTTTCAGATTATGCTAACTGTGATTCATGCTGCTATCCTTCAATTTCTTGTGCTGTATGCTTGGGACTGCAGGAAAATTGCAAAGAGATGAATGAACATTACTTTGACAAAAAAGTGAAAGGCATATCTATCATAAACTGTTTTTTTGATCAGATAATTTGTGAAGAAGGTGCAAAGTAGTAAATATTCTAGGTAGATTTTTTTTTTCTTTTGAAGCTAAGAACAACCTGTTTCTATCTAATTTCATGTAAACAGCAAAAATTCCAATTAATCTGAAAGAGAGGACATGCCATACTAATCTGCAGTGTAATGTAATTGAGTGGCCATTGAATGAGGTCCTTCAGGGACACACATAAAAGCAGTACTTCTGTTGAACCTCTGCTTCCAAGAACTTATCTGAGATGCATTTATAACCAATAAAGAAATCCTAGAATATAAGAAAAGAAATGTCAAATATTAGTGAGTCAGACAAAAGTTGTAACAAGGTTAATGTGTGCGTAGGCGGCAGAATTCCTGGCTGTTTCCTTTCCTGGTTTCTGTTCTGTTTCCCCTTCAGAGTTTTGGAGGAGAATTGTTCTAAAGAAAAGTAGCATTGACTGTCAAAGAGCACCCATTAGCATGGAGCAGTCATCCACTGGGATTTTATTTTCACCATCAACAGAAATCATGAGAATGCTTGGGATCCAGAAGTTATATCTGTGCAAACAAATCAAACAGTGCCTTGGATGTAACATCAAGGGAATCTAGGTGGATTTTCTCACATTTTCAAAAAGTGTTCCAAAAATCAAAATATAAGTGATTGATAGGTTTTTATGTTGTAAGGAGCTGTAATTCAAATTTTTATTTGTGAAAATCATCCCAAATAAAGGATTGGGAAAGGCCATTCACTGGCAAAATATTTTGGTTCCAATAAACTGGTATTTTCTGAAAAAAACAACCTCAAACCTTTAAAGCTGCTTTGTAATCCATTGTATCTTAAAATGCAAGAATAACCACGTGATGTACTTACACACTTTGACATATGTTTTTTCCATTATGTGAGTCCATGTAATTGCACTGATCTCTTCTAGTGCTTGAAGATCAAAGGTAAAATGAACTTTGGTGAGCTTTAGTGAAATTAGCTGAATTAGAGCAGGCTTTAATTCGAGCCTTTACATCTGCTGAAGTTTAGTATTTCACACAAAAATAAAATATTACCTGTGACATTTAAAATTTGTCTTATAACAATGGAAGAAACCATCTTAGGGTATGAGAAATGCTTCAAAGATTTTATAGGAATTTATGAGTGAGGCTTTCAGCTAACTCCACTGCAACCCAGAAATCACTTTCTGGACTCTGGAGAACTGCCACTAGTGGATAACTAGTGAGAGTGGGAAATAAAACTTTGGTGGTCCTCTAAAAAGTGGAAATTGAAGGGAAAAGTAGTAGAGCTGTGTGGGTAGACATTATTATTCCATGCTTTGCAGAAGGAAATAAGGAGCTGGAACCAGAACCGCTGTCCTTAGGAGTTTACAGTCTGGTAGGAGGGAATTGGGGAAAGTGATTCAAATACATAAATGGTACTGATCCATTTTGGTTATTGATATACTGGGATCCAGTTTTGTAAATGTTAACTACTTCCTTTTTTGAAACTGAGGTAGAAGGTAAAGTTAGATAAAAGTTGAAAAGGTATATTTTAATAATTAGTAATGTTTTCTTCCTGAAAGATTGCTATCTTCAGCTCCACTATTGCTGGCAATTTTTAAGTTCCCTCCTCCCAAATTCACATCAAAAGATGTCAAATGAGTCAGATTTTATCAAGTTTATGTTTTATATGCATTCTTAACTTCTGCAGTGTTATCGTTTGATGCTTTTTGTGTACATCACTCCATCACTTCAGTTTTGTGATAGGTAGCAGTTTCCTGCTCTGGAACCTCCATCCATACTCACTATCTATTTGCACTTATATTGGACCAGAAATGTTGTGTTGGTCATTTTACACTAAAAAAAGTAAAAAAAAAAAAAAA
>NW_010180282.1:338-2748 GCF_000695765.1 Mesitornis unicolor | reverse complement strand
GGGGGCCGCGGGCTGGGGAAGGTTTGCTGCTCCCGCCGGCTCAACTCCAGCCCCAGCGCCATGTCGTCAGGGACGCCTGTGGGGACAGGGGCAGGGGACATGGGTCATGTCTGCTCCAATTCCCCACAACTGGGTGCAGCCATCCCCCAGCCACCCCAAAGGAGGAGAGGGGTCCCCAAAGAGAAAGGGTGCTGGGAGGAGGCGCTGCCAGTCCCCAAGTCAGTCTGCAGCACCAGTTCTCACCATCAATGTGGATCGACTTCAGCTCCCCGTCCTCCTCCACTTCCACCCGCTCCCGACCGTTCTCGATAATCCTGCAGACAGACGGACAGATGGACAGTCAAGGGCCCAGCAGCCAGAGCATCCCAGGGTCCAAGGCCCGTGATGAAGGAGGTCTGCAAGGGTCAAGGTAGGCCGGGACCGCCCTCACCGTTTGGTGGTGATACGCTTGCCGTTAACGAAGGTGGTGGAGGTGGAGACAGAGCGGAAACCCAGCCCTGCGTCAGCGCCAGAGCCAAAGGACGAGGCAAAGAAATCTGGAGAAGGGAGCGACAAAGTTGGTGCCAGGGTGGGAGGTACGAGGAAGGCAGTGGATGGATCCTGCGCAAGGGGATGCAGTGTCCTAGGACCCACCCGTCAGGTAGGGGCTGGCAGCGTCTCCTACCTGAGGATCCTGGGAAGGAGGAAAAGAAATGGGCTCCCCCGTGGTGCCGGGGGCCAGGTCCTCGCAGCTCAGAGAAGGGCAACATCTCATCTGGAAGGCAGGGCCACCCCATTAGCATCACCTCCGTGGCTTGGCAAACCAGGAGCAGGGCACTGCCATCAGGGACACCCCCTGCACCTGGCTGTGCCCCCTGTCCCCGAGACCAGTGGCAGCCCCGGGGCCAGACAGGTGCCCCAGAGCTGGCCCCTGGTCCTCTCCCATACCACACGCACCAAAGAAGTCGGCAAAGGGGTCTCGCCCGCCAAAAAAGTCCCGGAAGACATCATGAGCACTGCGGAAGGTGAAGGTGAATTCAGGGGCCCCGGCATTGGCCCTGGAGCCCCCTGGTCCTGTCAGCGGGAAGAATCTCAGTTAATTGGAGCCCTAGGTCATTACCCCCCAAAAAGTGAGGAGCCCCAGGGGGTGCAGACCCATGCTGCGTGTTCAGGTGGGGCCCCCACGGCGCCGTTCACCCACGCACCTGCCCCCATGAGTCCATCCTTGCCGTAACGGTCGTAGACATCGCGCTTCTGCTCTGGAAGGAGAGGAGAAGGGGCTGCGGGAGGGCTGGCTGCCAGGGTGGGGCTGGGAGTGGCGGCATGGGGAGGAACAGTGATGTTTCCCCCAGCCAAGGGGGGTGCAGCAGGGAGCAGGAGAAGCCCCCACCGCAGCAGCACTGCTCCCAAACCCAAGCCAGGGCATCAGGTGAGGATGTGCAAGTCTTAGCCTCACTGGGGAGACCTCACTCAGCAGACCAGCACCCCAACATCTCTCCCAAGAGCCATTTTGGGAGATGGGAGGGAAGGTAACCAAACCTCATAAGCCAGGTGGTAAACCTGGAGGCATCCGCTACCTCCTGGGGATGTCCAGGGATGCCACTTGGGGGAGCCCAGCAGTAGGACACCCCAGGGGGAGCAGTCCTAAGGGCGAGGGGACACGCGAGACAGCACCGTGGCCTCTTACTGTCTGACAGCACTTCATATGCCTCGGCGATCTCCTTGAACCTCTGCTCAGCATATTCCTTGTTGTCCGGGTTTTTATCCGGGTGCCATTTCAGCGCGGCCTTTCTGTACCTGCACAGACAGGCAGCAATGGGCAAGCAGCAGCCCTCGGGTGGTGGGGGCTCCTGCGCCAGGGACACCCTTCTAAGCTCCCACCTCTGACCCTGTGAGCAGGGGCCCTGAGCCTGCTTTACCCAGTGCCCTCCAGCCTCAGGCATCAAACAGGAGCTTGCTGGACTGGTTCATTTCCCAAGCAAATATGCAGCATGACCCCAGTGGCACAGCCTGTGCTGGCCCCAGCTGCCATCAGCAGCGGCTCCAAATGATGCTCACAGGTTTGCTCTGGAGCTTTCCAGGGCTCTGTGGTGGGTGTGCAAGGACCAGGGGTCGCTTGGGGGTTCCTGGAGCCAGGTGAGCACAAGCAGCCCTTTCCGCCTGCCCACAGCTAGGTGGGCTTAACTCAGGCTGCCCAGCTTCTCACTCACTCTTAGGAAGCACCCCCAGCAGAGCCCCCATGCCCCAGCTGCCCTCTGCCATCTCCACACCCTCTGGGAGAAAGAGGGGACACCTCCTAACACCACCAGGACCCATTTCTCACCTCCATCCCTAGCCCCGGACAGAGAGTGGGGACAAAGGGACAAAACCCCACCAAGAGATGCCTTTGTCTGGCAGCGAAGCCCAGCCCTGCTCTGGCCTCCACACAAAG
>NW_010180282.1:0-282 GCF_000695765.1 Mesitornis unicolor | reverse complement strand
CCTCTGTCTAAGAGGGACCGCGGGGGGGTGGGGGGGGGGGTCAGGGTGCTCTGCCCAGGGGGCATGGGGATGCCTGCCACGCACTTACGCCTTCTTGATGTCATCGGCGGTGGCATTGCGGCTCACCCCCAGCGCTTCGTAGTAGTCCACCATGACGTGTGGCTGTCCTGTGGGGTCACTGTGGGGTGGGGGAAGCAATGTCAGGGGGGTCTGCGTGCACAGTCAGGCAGCACCAGGTGTGAGAGAGTATGGGTGGACCGCCTTGCTCTCCCTGAGCACCCC
>NW_010180281.1:24544-30512 GCF_000695765.1 Mesitornis unicolor | reverse complement strand
TATCAGATTATTATTACTGAAAATCTAATTAGAAAAATAATCTTATAGAAACAGAACAAAAGGAAACAGTCTTCCCTGGTTTGATTTCACAGCTCCACCTGTGGTTCTGCTTTACTGGTAGTAGTTTTAAGCCCACAGCTGGTGCGCTATATATTGAGATGCCCTTTTAAAACCATCCTTGCCGCTAGCCTCGTTCCCATCTCATACTACTTCTCAGCAGAGACAGTTCCAATTTATACCCGTTTCCAACCATTTCAAACTGACACTTTTAATTCATCTCACTGTAGTTACCAAGGGCTTAGTAGAGAGATAAAGAAAAAAGGAAGAAAAAGAATGGGTACTGCAGTCTCCAAAATACCAGGCTCCTGTGACCATTTTGAACTGTATAAACCCAACAAGTATTAATGGCATTTCTTGAATTTACAGGTAAATTAATTTATTTCTCTCAGGAAAAGAAAGAAAATGTAAGTCTGAAGATTCATCTTTTGCAGTATTTGAGAATATTTGATTGCAGTAACCAGATTCCCAACCATTTACAGTGACAGCAGAGGGGACTGAACTGATGAAGGTAGAGTGACAGTGACTGCTGGTGTGTAAGTTTGATGATGATGATGAGGGTCAGCAGCCTCCTGACACAAAGCACTACATGGCTGCACATAGCTACAGGAAAGTTGGCAGCTCCCTTAAAAAGCCAGATTCGGGCACCAAGGCTTTAAAAGATATATGGAAATGGTAAGATTAAGCCATAAGGTAATGATTTTCAGGATAACATTGTAACTAGCACAAACAATTGACCCCATCCTTCTGTCACACCCTGTGTTTCCTTAGGGAGGGACATTAAACCTCTCATGTGTCTTTACCACCCAGCTTGGGCACATGAAACCTCATGCCCAGGTAGGACATCACTTTTCCAGGTACTGTGTCATCCCTCAGTGGAGTGTGATGATGTCTGCTTTTATGTTAGCTCTGTGAGAGCTCTGCAGATAGCAGGAGCTGGCTCTAAATCGGTTACAGGGTCTGAGTTTTTCATTTTGGACTCAGAAAGGAGTGTCAAAATAGGAAACTGTGGGGATAATGCCTCAGCTCCTCTCTGAACTGAAATTAAAGGGAGATTTCACAAATGACAAGTCACTGGAACATAATTCTATGATGCTGCCAATTATTTGTTTACATTGTGAACCACTTGGAAAAATACCCTGAGCTGCTACGTGCAGGCAAAACCAGAATTTTAGCTAGTGTAAATGCATTACTCTCAATGTAATGATGCTACTTTTTTCCTCACAAAACATACTATATTTTTAAGGAAATATTATCGTTTAAGTATGGTACTTTTCCCTAACATCTGCATAGAGGTGTCTCTTTTGGGATAAGATCTTGTTTATAAATGGGGCAGGCATTCTTAGCAGGCAGGAACAAAGAAAAGCGTTTTTATTAGCAGCAGGAACCACATGAACAGCTTTGACCTCAATTTAGGATTTAGCTTATCATTTCACACAGAGGCTTGCATCAAGAATTTGACACTGGTGCCCTTTTCTAATTTGTAAAGCAAACTAAAAGGAAAATAATGGAGTACGGATAAGTGCTGTTCATGAACCACTGAGCAGGCTCTATTCCATTCTGCCCAAATTACTCCACAATCAGTCAGAAATCTCACGACAGATGAGGTTGTCTTTTTGTTGTTTTTATTCCTTCAGAGAAAAAAAAAAAAAAAGGCAAATTAAACTGCCGGGTCTGTCTGTCCCTGTCCTGCTGGTGATCAGGAGTATTGTGGCATCGGCATTCCTTGCGCTCATTGCTCCGTCGGTGGAGGGAAGCGCTGCCGGGGTGCAGGGGAAATATTCGCCTGCAAACATTAGAGCCGCAGTCGTGTGATCGCAGAGCAACCTAAGGTTAGGTCTTAAGTGTGGTAAAGCCCTGGCAGCTTTGCTCCAATTGGCTCCATGACATTCCCTGCTTGGCTGTGATCCTAATGGCTTGAGACTGGCTGAATTCTTCTAACCCCAGCAATTAGTTCTTTCATTTTCTAGAACTCTGCTCACTTGAAGTGTTATTTTTTGCACACGGAGGGCGTGTTGGAGCTGGGACTGAGCCAAACCCAATGCACTTGCTATGTGAATCGTCTTTCAGGCAAAGCCACAATGCCCTACACCCCCTGTGCTGACTCAGCTGGATTTTTGTCCTTGACAGCAACAAAAAAAAAGATTTGAAAAATTCACTAGATTTTCCTGAACAAAAGAGCTGTGTAAGAGCAAAACCATACAAATTATCTTACCAGATACATGATATCGACAACTCAGCGGGGTAGATTTTTAATCTTTCTCTTCTTTAGCTGAAAGAGGGCACAAGGAAAGTCCAACTTGCATTATTTGTGTTTCCCCCCCCAGCAATGACACCACTGTTCACACACCGATATACTGTTCCTGTGTGCCAGAGCAGCCTCACAAATTAAAACTCCTTTCTAGCCCCATTTACTGGGCATCTCTTCTGCAGTCCTGTACCTTCCTGTCAGCGACTGCTGAAACAAGGATCCCTTTTCTAAACAAAGGCATACATCTACATTGCTCAAAATACTTTGTATATACTATATGGGAACTGCTGAGTGGCTTTTCCTCACGTTACTGAGAAGCATGTATTTTCCCCACGCATTTTATAATGCCAGGCTTATGGCCCAAATCCATTGAGTTATGGAAGGGTTTGCTATGTGGGATTTTATGGAGCACAGCAGGACTCAGGGCTCCTTAGGAGCTCTGCTTTCAGTCTGTGCTACCCTGGTAGGAGGGAAGAGCAAGGGGTGCACAATATGTCTCTGAATCAATTTGTCGATATATGGAAAACACATGCAAACATACAGACTGCCATCTGCTTACATGGTTTTGTATCATCTAGGGGAAGAAACACCACAAGAGAGGTTTAGGCTCTGACTGGTGTTGGGGAAGGTTGGATATAGAACAGCAAGAGAAAATGAAGAAAAATTAAATACCCAAAGCAGGGCAGGGCGCAGGCCTAGAGGGGAGAGAAATATAACTATAAAGAGTGAATAAGGAGAAATACACGCTATCACTGTCTTCTGTCAGTGTCTGCCCCTCAGTTTGATGTCCAGCTCTGCTGGTCTACTTGGTGCTTAACACCCTTGTGAGTCCCAAGCTTCTCTGTCATACTCCCTTGGCATGACCTGTCTGGAAAAGTGTGAGCAACACACAGTTTGTGCTGCAGATGTGCCAGCCTTGTGCCACCAAACATCAGGGTACACCTCTGGCTTTACCTGTGAAGCTCAGCTCTTTCTGAGCTCAAGTACAAATTGAGTGCTGATTTTTCAAGAAGTTTATCCTCTCTTTGATCTTGTGGTACATAATATTTTGGAAATTATTCTGTCTGTGCCATGAAGGCTACTTTTGAAGGGTACTTTGGAACACTAGGAGAATACAGTTGCGTCGCCCACAGACCTGACTGAACTGAGATGGCATCACTGGCAACTTGAGCAATATCTTAAAGCACTTTCTGAAGCCAAAGCAGTTCATTTCAAATTAAATAATGTGTGGTTAAATCCAGTCCTTGTCCTTGACTCAACATGAGTATTAGGAAGGCTTGCTCTGGGAACTCCTCCCAAGCAATGGATCAGTGTGATGATTGGGTAGGCAATCCTTTGCAGGAATAAAGGCATAAAACTAGTATGGTTTTCCCAGCTACAGATTGCCAGATCCATGCCCTGAGCACGAGGGTGGTATGTACATCACATGGTGCTGCAGGGCCGTGACAAGAGTCTGGGGCTGAAGCATCACGTCTCCCATCCCCAGCGGTAGTTGCCATACCATTTGCATTTCTAGGCCCTTTCACAGCCCTTCTCCAAGGTCTAAACACATTCAGCAAAAGTAACTCATTCTACCAGTTGGAAGAGGGAAAACAATCCAGAAATGCTCCCAGCCGTTTTGGTGTGTCTGCGAAATTACCCTTTTGATCTGATTCTTCTTGATTCATTACTTTCCTGCTACCCTCTCTCCCTACCTGTCTCTGGTAGACAGGACTGAGTCTCACTGCAGAGAAAAGAAGAAAAAAACATGGTTCAGCAAGTTTGATCCAAAATGGTAAAAATCAAGTGATTAATTTGTTGCAAGCAATGTAATACTATGCTCAGCAAAATGCTCTTTGCTAAAGTCAGAAGGACCTCCCATGTCTGCGCTTTCACCTCCATCTGCCAGCACAGCTGACTGAAGAGGTGATATTCCTGTTGCGGGAGCTCTTTCCCATCTTTGACTCCCCAGACTTAATCTTCTTTCTGAAGTAGGTAGGAATTAACTTTACAATTGGACAAGACAGTGTAAACAGAGGTGGATTTCCAGTGTCTTGTTTTGAAGTGATGATGGATATCCAAATGTCTACAAAGAAAGTCTGTTGGGAAAAATGCAGCAACATGCTGGCAGAATGAAGGATTTATAGCCAATTATCAGTGTTAAATAGGTTAAAGATCTTCCTCGTTTTCTCCTATGCAATCCCATTATTGGATTTCTAGTACAGTTGCAAATAACAGTTACTCTTTAAATCTTTGCACGTGTTTTAAGCAAAAAAAAAAAAAGCTAAGAAAATATTTGTTGAGCTAGTTCAAGACCATCTGAGACTAAAAGTGGTTCTTCCCAGAGGGCACTTCTCATACCACTTTGACCTTGCTAGGCTACAGAAATACCTGATTAGAATATTTTCTGGCTCAGCACATTTTTTAAAAAACCCTCATTTGTGCTTTCTTCTAAAAAACTGCATTAGCTAAAAAAAAGCTTACTGGATGGCCTAGTTTCTTGTGGAATTATAAAAAACCAAAATGTGCCTTGGGCAGAATGACCTTATTCATTGCATTCTCATTCCCTGCAGGGCTTCCTCATGATTTTTACTGCAGTGATGTGTTGAATTGTGTTTTGCATCAGTCAATGAATAAAATAAGGAACTGGATGTGCAAGCAGGAGCCTTGTAGGAGACAAGACTTTTCCAAGACATAAGCTCCCACCAGTGGGTGTGTGGGCTTTCTCACCTATCCAATTTCATCTGTTCGACTTTCTCACCAATCTGAGCAGAAGCAGCACTCTGTGCCCTGGCAGCTGCAGTCTCCTGGGAGATGTAGGTCCTGCCTGGGTTGTCTTCTTCCTAGGTGGTTATTTCTAATCATTAATACGAGACGCATATGTGAAGGGTGGACATTGACATCATCAGCTGTAAAAGAAAATGTATAGATGACTACCAGTTAGAGATGGGCAAGTTGAGAAGACAGGAGCTGCCTCCCTCCATGGCAGGACTCTGCTGAAGAAGAACATTCATCCAATACACATACTTTTTTCAGATACTAAGGGAGTTTGTCCATGGGGACTCAAACACTGGTGGAAAAACAGATGGACCATTGAACTAAGGTGCTTTTGCAAGGTGCCTGGCTTTCACTTGCTCTCATTGGAGCTGCTTCACTTTGTATAGGTGATTAAATATTCATTGGGCCAAGGAGAGAAAAGCAAGAGATTGACTCTATTGCCCAGTTGTTTGGATGCTCACCTGGGATGAGAGAGATGCAGGGTCAAGTCTTTGCTCTGAAGATGATTTAATTATTTATACAAAGTGGAACAGCTCCAGCAAGAAGGATGTACATGCCAGCAAGTCTGATGAGCCTCTCCTCCACTGCACAAAACCTTTTCCCTTTTATCCCCGGGGGGTGATCTGATGCAGGTTTTCTCCTTTGCCAAGTAAACGTTTTCTGTTTGCAACATGATTTGACATACTTCTTGTTCTTGCTCCCTGAGCCAGGGCTAGCCTGGGCACCGTGCTTCTCAGCAGGATCTGGGGCTGAGGCACAGTCACAGCCCTTTGTCCACCTGTGACTCATTTCTCATGAGTATCAAGGATCAGTATTTTACTAAGCCCACTTCACTCCTCGGCATCTCAGCTCCCTTCATCATCTATGTGGTGAAGGAAGCCCCAGCAGCTGCAGTGAGGGCCA
>NW_010180281.1:16710-24513 GCF_000695765.1 Mesitornis unicolor | reverse complement strand
AGCAGGAATCCAATTTTCCACAGGAATTTCCAGGGCTGGCAGGAGCTGCTGTGAACCAAGGGGCAGGGAAAATAAGGAGCTTTCCCTATGATAAAGAATCCTGTAAATTTCTCTCATCTTGTTCGTATCTCTCTAAGTGCTTGCATGTGGATTATTTATATTACTAGCTTAATGTCAGTATTGCTCCTGTTATTTTTTCTGCTAGTTGACACCATTACCTAAAAATAATTAAGATAGAGAAATAACATATTCCCTTACAAGGGCTGGTGGGAATGGCCTGTGCCATGTTATCCTTGACACACAAATGATCTTAATTTCAGTATCGTCCCACAAACTTTAGAAGTATCTGTATTAAAACAGTGATTCAATAACCTAGTCTGCTTTACAGAAAGGATATTTAAATACCTGGCTACTAACCCAACTGGCTTTCCACAGGCTATTTAAATTGATGGTGCCACCTTCACCTCATCAGGCTGTTTCCATTGCTGTTCTGCAGTGAATAGCATCAAGTAGCACAGCATAAAAAAAGCAAAGGTATCAGTAAGGTGTTTAAATTCACACACGCAGTCGTGACGGCAATGTGAGCTCATCCTGTTCTTAATTTTACACAGTTTGTTTTGCTGCTGTTTATTTTTTTCATTATTCACAAACAAAAGAAGAGTCCAGGACAAACACTGAGCACAATAAAATGCAATAGAAATATGGCTATTCTTTACAAAAATGATTTTGTTTAAAAACAAAGCAAGATTTTAAAAAAGAGTTATTCTAAAAGAAAAGATGTAGTCCTTATACTTGCTATCAAAATCTGGTTCTGCTGATTTTGACTAATGGCTTAGGCACTCAACAGAGATGGCATTGTTTACTTTTTTACTCTGGTTTACATTTATTATTACTGCTAAGTTTTGTGTTAGCACACACTGTTTTAAATTAAATGAATATCCAAATACTAGTTTGAAGTTGCTAATGACACCACATGTGCTGCATTAACTTGCATACTATTTAAAGAAAAAGTTTCAATTGTACTACCCTCGCCTGAGGATACTTTTGTGGTAAGCAATTAAGATTAATTTTCCTGTTCATGTAGAAAATCACTTCATGAAAACACTGGAATATGATAAGTTTTGTCCAGTTCCTTATGCATTTTTGCTTTGATCATTTGGATTAAGGGAAAAGAGAAACACCATTTAAAATCTGAACATCTTGATAAGTGTTTAATGGTTATTTCTTACTGAATAGTTCCCTCCCTGTCCATAATACAAAGTTGAGTGAAGGATTTAGCATTAAAAAAAAAAATTAACCACCTCATAACCACATTTCATATTTGGGAAATACTGGAGGTGAGAGCCTTCACTTTTAGGAGGGAGGTGAATCACAGGCTGCTGTGGCAACATGTCACATCTGTGTCACTGGCACAGGCACACACACCTGAGTCTCCTTTTGTGGGGATCAAAACTCACTGCTGCTGCCCAAAGCTTTGGGGCTGGTGGGATGCAGAAAAGGATTCTTGTTCCTCGCCCTCGCTGGACCCATCCCTGGGTGTACAGTGGCGGAGGAGGAAGAGGCTGAGAGCCACTCCACCAGTCCCACACTTTGACATTGTTTCGGAGTGATTTGTTCTTCATGACAGGGTCAAGCTGCTGTGAAAAGGTTAAACAAACGGACTTTGTAAGCTCCTTTTAGGGGAAAGCTCGTCAGAAGGCCCCTTTAATCACCAATCCCCTTTAGCCCTGGGAAAAGACATCGGCCAGACTCACTTGTGCATCCGCAGGGAGCCAGGGTGAGGGTGGGGTGGAGGCTCTCTGCCCTCCTGCAGCCGCCTGTGGCTGGAAAAAAGAGGGAAGGTGTTTGGCTAGAAGAGCTGATGTGCCTCCCCCTGTGCTGAGGTGTCACCACAGAAGAGAAGGAGGAGGACATTCCTCTGGGGCTGGTGTGTAGCCCAGCGTCCCTAATGCTGTCTGCACCCATCCTGTCAGGAGGGTAATGAGGGGAAAGTTCCCAGACGAAAATGAAAAGCACCTCAGTCTTCAGCGGGGGCTCAGAGGAGGCTTGTCGTAGCAGCCTCCATCTTCCCTCCACCATAGCTGCAGGTCTGGTGCTCTGCTGGGAGAGGAACCCTCACGGGTTAATCTCTGCAGGCAGGCACCTTTTAGTTCAGCTTCCTCTGCCCCATTTTGAGATATGAACAGCTACTAGATGCCCAGTGCACCTTTTTGGAGATGCCCTAGGGCAGGGATGGTTCATCCTGCTGCAGCTTAATGAATACTATTGGCTCTGCTTTCCTCCCAGGAAGAGTGGCAGCAGTTGAAAGTGACATTGCTCTTCCTGCCATGGGTATTGGAGGCAGCAGAAGATGACAGTGGGGCTCCTTGGCCCATCATGGTGAACGGAAAAGGTGAGAGGATGCATGGCAGGAGCTGAGCTGGGCAACAAGGGTTGCAGACATTGCTGTCTCTGTCCTGAGAGCTCCCTTGCCCTTCACAGCTGAGTAATTTGTTGTCTTGGGCCCTCATCTCCCTCCTGCTCATTTGCATCCTCTTTCCCCACTCTTCACCCCCAAGACTTAGGTGTGAGTTGACCAACATCCATAGGCAGACATGGGCTTACATTCTAGGAGCAGTGTTTTCAGGAAAGTCCAGGGGTGCATTGACAATTCCAGACATGTCAGGACCATGTCTCTGCCTGTTTCCTCCCTTAGATTCTTACATGCCTCACTTAATTCTCCTCAGATGCCTTCTTCTCACCACAAGCTACTTTGGTAGTGATTTTCCACAGTAACCGCAAACCTATTTGGTTCCTCATCTCCAACCTGTCACTGTTTCATCATCCTCTCCTTACTTCATCCACCCTACTAATTTCCTTTTCCTCTTTCCACCTCCTTGTTCACCCATTCCACCACCTTCTGCTTCATGTACACACTCCCTTTTAACTTTGCAGTCAACTACAAAACGAAAAAGTTCCTCCTGTTTATTGCCATGCCCCATCAGAGGTGCCATAATTGCTTATATGAGAACTTCTTCATCTGCTCCAGAGCAAAATGAAACAAATAAATTCAGCACAAACCATAAAGCTGGTTTCCCCCAGTTGCCATGAAAGGGGCTGGCAGTTACAGAGTACCACACTAGGAGAAGCCCAGAATGATCACTTCTCACTTGTTCCAGCTGGATCCTGAATTGTATGAGTGGGTGAGATGGGTGTCAACGAGAATTCCCTGACTATGCTGCCCCCCAGCAAGAGCTTTTCTTTCCCCTCTGAATCAGCATTTTCTAGTCTCCCTCCTTTTCTAAAATTACCAGGAATCAGTGGGCAGGTTACTAACTGGAGAACAGCTTCAGGAGATTTGTTCATGAGGAACTTCTTCAACTCCATTCAACATTTGCCTGAAACACCTTTTGCCCCTATGTTATCCATCACATCATTCTCATTTCTATGTGCAACTATGGTCCTCTGTGACCAAAATTTAGAAAGACAGTACAATGCTTCCTACTTTGAGTTCTTCTCGAAGTAATATTCTCAATAATTGAAATAAAAATGCAGGTATTCTTCCTACAAGCAGATCAATTTTGTACCCTTTCTGCACTATTGAGGCCATTTCTCGGGCAATAACTTCAGTATTCAAAATCTAGATTAAGATTATTCAAATAAAACAATGAATGAGAGAATGAAAAGGTTAATACTTCCATTTGGTAACACAGATGTGACTTTAACAGTCTACCCACCTTCCTGCACCTCTCTGATCTCCGACTGCCACACAGCTCATGCTGAAATAACCATCATATTTCACAAAGCTGGAGTGGATTTGGTAAGTGGCCAATCTTGCAATATTCCTTCAAAACATAACAAAATGGACCTGGTAGCAACTGCCAGCTGAAGACCTGGTACTGAGCTACTGAAGTCAGCAGTGGCTCTGCCAGTGATTTGGGTGTGAATTAAGAGCCTGAATTCCAGATGAATCAACATATTTCTAGCACTATAGTCAGTCTCCAGCTGAATTTAATCTCCAGACTGCATCAGCTGTCAGCCAGCTGAATAGTTGGCTTGCCAGTGGGGATGATAGCTTTGTGGCAAGGAAGCACTGAAAGAAAATTCAAGAAATCACACAGGCCACTTTCCCACCGTCCCACTTGTTGCACGGACCTAAAATAAATAATTTTAGATAATCTCTAATGGATATATCTTCTAACTTGCATTTCTGTAGCATGAGTCCTGGAACTTCTGGCAAATGCTTTTCTTGGATACTACCTTAAGAGACAGGCTGTGCTTCTACTAGTTATCCTGGTTTTATTTGCTGTGAATTTAATAATTTAATAATGAGTGATTGCTCATTATTCTTCAGTTGGGCACAAGTGATCACCAGTAACTTTGTAGCAGAATTTTACATATAGGAAACTGTTGTCTCCCTACCCTTTTTTCCCAGTTTAAAAAAAGCCACATCTTTCACCTCTCATGTTTTCCAGATTTCCATTGTTCTTTAGACTCTTTCCTGTGATTAGGATGAGGACAGCCATGCTTTCCAACTCGGCAAGCAGCATGCCAAAATGCCATTAGGCTGGGTGCTGCAAGGCACTTACCTTGGAAGGATAAGCAGGGAAAAGATGAGCAGAATGCTCTGTAAATTAGTTTTGGTGCAAAAGGAAGCTGTTTCTGTGAAAGGTGGTTTGTATTAAAATCTGTAATTCCTATGAAAATCTGAAAATCTGGGGCAAATGTTCCCCAGAGTGACACAGTGAGTGTGATCACCTCACAGCTCAAGACACCTTCTTTTCTCTCTATTGGGAATTTGGATAGTTCAGCAGCCCCAGGCAGGAGAGCTGCGCTTGGTCTGTTCAAGAGCAAAAGTGTGGACATCCCGGCCTAAAGCACCTGCATATCAAATTTCTTAAAAGAAAGAGAAAAGTCTCTTAAAAGAAAGAGAAGTAATTTCTTGGCCAGAAATAATGTTGCCACACACATCATATAAGCATTTTCATCCAGATGAGTGATAAAAATGTTTTTACATTAAGCTTAATTTTTTCTTCCTGGTCAAAAAGATGCAGATACTGCAAACAAGCAGTTCTACTAGCAAGGCATAGAATTGGTCCTGTATTTTATCTATAATTAAATATAGGATCAGATCTGAATTAACTCAGCTTGATGTTCAAACCTAGGCCCTGAAAACATGTGGTCTGTGGTTTGTGTTTTGGTGTACCAAAGTCTGGGCAATGAGTTCAGCCTTCTCTAATTTCTTCATGTGTTCTTAACACTAATTGCTTGTAGGTCTGACTTTCCAAAAACATGATCATAAAAAGCAAATTTGCAAAGTTAATTTCAGCAGATCCTCACTCTGATGAACTTTGTAGGTAAAATTTCACGCTGGTATTAATGAGTTCCCAAGCAACCAAAATTGATTTCAGAAAGTAATAAAATTGGGTCTTAAATGTCTTACAGAACTGGGAAAGTTTCAAAATGCAAAACCTCAGAAATGTTCAGAGTATGAACAGATTTGCATCTCCTTAATACCAAATTGCATTAACAACATATCACATTGCCAGGAGACAGCCAGAGGTTACAGCCTACCCAAAAATTGACCTTTGGTTTGTTACCTACAAAGTTCTGCAAGCACAGGCAACGTTAATCTTTGGCAATAAAGATATTCTAGATTCAGCACAGAAAAAAATGAGATTAGCAGCTCTGTTACTGCAGAAGTTATAGTTAGGTGCTTGTTTTCTACGGGACAGGAAATTATATCAGCAATATGCTGAAACAACTTCTGAGACCACTGATAACTTAAATATCAATGCAGAATAATATCTTGCAGGTTCCAGAACACTCTCCAAGAAGGGCAAAAGACAGCTTACCTTCAAGAACAGGAGCTGGTATACATTGTATACTGGTTATCCTTTATAAATTTTATTTCAGTCTGCTTTTATAAAAAATATTGTCTATGTGACAATATTATGGTACAGAATTGTGCAGAATCAGCCAGCAGCATTTTCTGGTTAAGAAGAAAACAAAAACCCAGAGGAGTGATGTGAAGGGCAGTGAGAGCAGGATAAATCAGTGCAGAAACAGAACATGAGCTCACAACAAACAAGTTTGGCTGGAGAAGGGCTCTGCAGACCCCCGGTGGTGAGGAAAGCAGGATGAAGGTGCTGGTGTAGAGGTGAGAGCAGAAAATCTGCCAGATTTTCAGTCAGTTGCCAGTAGTTTCAGATTTTCAGTCAGCTGCCAGCAGTGTTTCATGGGGAAGTCAGTGTCTGTGCTCAGACACTGTCACTCTGGCTTCCAGGGAGTAGGACATATCTCTGGAGGATTTTTCCCAGAGAAAAATACTTGTTCTGCTATTGATTGTCACAAAAAAGAACAACAAAAACAAAAACAAAAACAAAAACAAAAACAAAAACAAAAACAAAAACAAAAACAAAAACAAAAACAAAAACAACCACAGCAGAAGTTTCCTATGGTATGTATCTGAGCAAGGCTCCAGAGCAAGGAAATGACTGAGGATGCACATGCTAAAGAAGCACCAAAGCTTACTTTAAAAGAGCTTTGCCTTGGTAAAGTCAAACCTGAAGAATATTAGGGAGCGCCAGAACTCTGGGGCTTCCTATATGACATCTGTAGCTGGGAATGCATCTTTCATCTTGGATATTTTTTGTGTATTAACTTAAGATCAGACGCTGTTTGGCCCAGTCCCAGGCAGTGCTAGCCAGAAAAAATAGTTTAAGATCTTTATTTGAACAAAACCAAATACTCTGGAAATATTGTCTTTTTCTTTTTCCATTTCCCAAACAACCAAAAAAGACAGCAGCACTTCTAAAAATAAATTTAAAACAAAACAAAGCAAAACCGCGAACAAAAACACCCCAAAATCTCCTTGCTTTGGGATAAAGCTAAAGGAGGAAAGAAATGGATTCATGAAATAAAACTATTGGGAAAATTCTTCTTCAGGAGGGTTCTGTGAGGATCCCCTTGTCCTGCGTTGTGCTCTACGCTCATCTTCAGAATTCACGGGATTATCATCATTTTATTCGGGGGTGAGGGGAAGCGATCGAATAAACAACCCTCGTTTGATCTGGACTCGGTTACTGCTCACTCAGAAGACTGGGACGCCGCTGGGACCCTCCGGGAAGGTTGTCACTGCGGGAAGAGTCCGGCGAAGGGACCGGGGAGCACTGAGCGCTGAACGAATTCGCCTCCCAGCTGGGCAGAGAAGTTGCTTTGGGGGGGGCAGAAATTCCACCACACACAGACACATACACACACACACACACACACACACACAGTCTCCCAGCCCTCTCCGCTGAAGTCCCCGGCTGCGCAGGGCTGCGCTGGTCCCGCCTTGCCAACGGCACTGCCTAGGTGCTGCTTGCCCCAACTCCGCGCCGGGACCCCAAAGGCGTCGGAAGGGGGGCAATCGCCTCATTGCTTCTTCCTAAGGCAGGCCGTGAAACCCAGGGCTCCAGGACCAAGATAAAATGAAATGAACTTGAAAAATGTGTTTCCCTAAAAAAAATAAAAAAAAATAAAAATCCTTTCCTCTGCCCCTGAGCGGCAATGGGCGCCGGGAGCAGCATCCCTGGTCCCTGTTGCTGCTGAAGGAGCCAGGGGGAGCTGCAGGCGCTTCTGGGCCAGTTGTGGGTCCAGACTGTCGAGGAAGGTTTCGAGATCTCCTCTGCACTCCTACCCGACGGCAACTCCCCTCGGGGAGGGAAAGACCTGAAGACGCAGCCGTGGGGACCCCCTGCTCTGACCCCGAGTATGGCCAGGAGCTGGCCCAGAGCCTGGACGCGATATCCCAGGAGTGGCGGGGGCCGCGGGCCCCCC
>NW_010180281.1:8162-16660 GCF_000695765.1 Mesitornis unicolor | reverse complement strand
TGGCTGGGGAGGGTTTGGACCACCCGCCTGCAGCCGTGGTGTCGTGGGAGGCTCTGCTCTGCCTACCCCCTCCCTGGCCGGCCCCTTCTGAGGGCCTCGGTGCTTTCCCACCCTTCCCGGCCGGTACCGCAGCCTCTTCCGCCTCTTTAAATTATCCCTCAAAGGGAATCTCTCGTCCAGAAGTAGGGCACAGGGAAGTTTGGGGAGAAAAAGCCGGAAGATTTTTGTCGTTGACTGTGAGACATCTAAAAGCTCCTTCATTATGAACAGCCCAGTTCCTATCCAGGGCGGGGGAGCATCTTGTTGCCCTGCTGTGACGCCAGGATGCATCCCTATGCGCATCCCTTTCCCCTCAACCTCGCCCCCCCAACGCTGGCCAAGGGACCAAGGCACGGTGGTACCGCCCGGCCTGGCTCTGTGCCACCTTCTCGGGTACAGCTCACCCGGCCTCGGCCCTCCCCGCGTCTCTGGACTCTCTCGGGACAAGATGCTTCCCCATCTGATAAGAACTCTTCGATGACATTATCTTCTCTCTGTAAAACCGTGTGGACTGAAAATTAGCAAATCTGGCAGTTCAGTACTGAATTTTTTTTCTTTCCTAAACAAAGACTAACAAAAACCCCAGGCGTCCTCAAGACCACGTTGTTAGATAGACATCTAATGATGAAAAGGTAGGAGAATGGGTGCTTTCCTATCAGTGCTGCAGGTCCCCACAGTTGAAGGGATCCCATTGATTCGGGGAAAAACTGGTGAATGAGGCAACGTTGGATATGAAGACCCTAAAGTTAAGCATCGTCCTTCTCTTAGCAATGAGAGGGCAGGAAAAAGGAACTGCGTCTTTTCTCCATTTACGACCTGGCAAACAAAGGACAAAACCAGTTGTGTTTCCTAAAGGCTAAAGATCTTGATCTCTATCAAGAACTTAAAATCGCTTTGCAACCCACCTTCCATAGACCATGGGTGGGCGGTGGGCGATGTGAGGGATGGGGCTCTACCCGTCTCCCTTTCACCTCCCGGTAGGACCACAAAACTGCATAGAAACTGGACATGGATCTGCTGTGCAAGTCTTTGCTCTTGATTTGCCTATGGACTACAGAAAAAAAAATAAATTGAGAAATAAAAAAGCAATGCAAATGACATTTCGTTAGGGGAAATAACAGTGGGTGGTTACGATGACATTATAAAGTATACTGAGTATTTCTGGTTGCATTATCTTGCGATTTTAATGCTCACCAAGCCCAGATTTGTTTGATTTACATAGGAAATAAGGACAACTGCTAAAGCCTAATAACTCATGTATTTCTTTTGACTTAACTAAATTTTGCATATGTTAAAAACATACGTTCAAGTCAGGTAGATAATGAAATACAATTGATGTAAAAATCTCGTCTCAAGTTAAAAAACCAGGGACTTGAAATACATTGTTTGAACCTATGAATGAAAATAAAATAGGTTTTTCTATCGAGGAGACTGGGGGGGAGGGACACGACAACCCCAAAAACAAAAACAGAAACACCCACCCACAAGAAATAACTAAAAATAGACAGTATGAAACAGAGTGGTGAAATGTTTACTGCTAATTGCAGGAAAGTGTCTTACATATGTCAGTGCATTTCTTTTCGAATCTACTAGTCCAGTTCCTGTTGCCCTTTAAAAAATTACCTTATTAAAACCATCAGAAGAAAATGGTGAAACTGTTTAAAGAAAATTTAAGATCTCACCTGAGGAAAGATTCGACCATCCAGGCACAAATGGTGCAACTGGGAGGAGGCTGATTGTCGCATTTTGGGTTGATAGCCTTATTTTGGCAAATGTCAAGACTTAAAGACAGCGCCCAGGGCAAAACCAGGAGGGGAAGAACTGCAATGTCAACACCAGCAGAAGAGCATTCTCAACGTGAGGAAAGGCGGGGTGCCCGCTAAGTAGCTGATGGGTTTCAAAATGTGCCTGAAGATGGTGCTGTTTAGATGGCAGAAGCAAGGGCTCGGGCAGCTGCTGCAAAATGCTGGAGTATGAAAAAACATTTGCTCACCCAAAGTTGTGTAACTGCATATTGCTCCAGCAGTGATTCCAAAATCTAAATAGTGGACATGAAATGAGAAAAGGCTTAAGGAAAATGTAATTTTAGAATTATTTCACCGTGATAAAGCCATTTCTGGTAAGGTGAAACTTCAGTCCTGACGCCTATCAGCAGCTTCCACTCTCCCACTTCAGCCTGACTGCAGTCCTACTCACCTTTTTTCAACCTGCATCTGTGCACCCAGCACCCTAAGGAAAAGAGAAGTCAAAGGACTGATTTTTATTCAACAGCTGGTGAAGGAATTTAAAGAGGAATTTCCCACTATGTACAAGTTTTAATGTTATTAAGCTTGATTTTAATGTGAACATAAAAGTGGTCTGTTATAATTTATGACAGGCAATTCTACTCTTGACCAAACACGGAACTGGATTTTCTTCTGATGGTTTTAATAAGGTAATATTTTTAAAGGGCACCACAAACTGGACTAGTAGATTCAGAAAGAAATGCACTGGCATATGTATGGCTTGCAATTAGCAGGGGGCGAGGGGAAATGTGAGGGGAAAGCCAGCTTTCTGGCAAAACACAGTTCTTGCAGAATTTATGATTTCTCCTAAATTGCACAACACTGTTTAACACCATATGCCAATCTGGGAATCTTGAGCACAGTAATTGGCTTTGCATTTTTGGAAGACTTCATAAAGCCTGGATTACTCCCAACTGTATGATCTGGTGTCAGTTACTGTAAGTTGGAGACGCAGCCCACCAAGTTACCAGTCAGAGAATTGTGCAATAATGACCATATGCCCTGTGCTATTTTGTGTCCTTATTATATGTGTATTCTACCTATAACTTGTGCTAGATCCAATTAAGAGGAAAGCCATGTTCCCTCCCAATACAGAGCAAAGCACGCTGCATTTAGCATAATGCAGATGTCCCCCAAAAGGCAGGCTTAAAGTTAAGCCTCTGCTAAGCCATTGTACTGAAATGCAAGTTGCTTTTTAGACCTTTGAATTTATTTCCTCATGAGAAAAATGTTATCCTGGTACAATCAGATGACCAGTCATAGGACCTCAACAGCTTGCAGGGTCACAATCTTGAATGGAAGTGCTACTTTGGAGGCAGATTAAGGCATAGGTAGGAAGACCTTCCTACACCCTGTTGCCATCTCCTGTCCTCCCTCAACGTTACAGCTTTGGCTTTGCCTCTCCCATCAAAGTCTTTGGTCTGGGCTACCTTCTGTGAAGAAGTCCTCAGAGCTGGGTCAGCAGTCTTGCAGTGCAGTCTCCACTTCAGAGGAGTCAGGAGCACCTGAGAGTTTTGCATAGGAGCCAGTCCATGCAGCTCATTATCTTACAGTAATTTAATTATCTTTCTTATTTTTGCTCCAGAATCACAATCAAGGTGACCTTCTAAGCATCACTGGAGGGACTGTAAATAGACAGCTAAAGCATCTGAATTGCTCTGTGGTGGTTGGTTGGTTTCTTGATCCATAGCAAGAACATGCAGCCCTCACTCCAGGGAGCTTCTGGCCACAGGGCTTACATCCAGCAAGCAGAACCAAATCCAGAGTGAATAGTTGCCTATGATTTGATGAATCACTTTGGTCTTTAGTGTGTTCTCTGGACAAAATGCAGACATTAATGATTGCATTTGTCTCACTGTCTTTGCAGGTGGGAATCAGTTGCCAAAAACCAGTGTAGCAGTAAAAATGTCCTACTCTGGCACCGCCTGAGTCTCCCAGCAGTCCTGTGTCGTATTTGAAGTCCTATGAAAATATCTTGGATGTTTTTGGGAGTACCAAAGCACACTAAGCAGCTACATTTAAGCAACCTAATTGTGTTCTGGACATGTGTACCTCAGCTAGTCACCATAGGCTCTCCTCACAGTCAGTGAAGGGTATTGGGCTTTTTTAGGGTACAACGCATCTGATAAATGTGTCTTGTGGATGAGACAGACCATGTGTTAGGTTCGAATGTTTCTGTGTAATTTGAGTTGTCTACATTAGCTGTAAATGGCTAAATTATGCATGATTTCCACTCCAAATAACCCGGGTCCTGTTTTTCTGCTGTCTGTAGTAAGAAAAATGGAAGTGATGCTGATGGACCCAAAACATCTGTGTTTCTCATTCTCCAAAGGCTTCACAGATTCTGGTTGGGTGGGAGAGAATAACTTTTCCAGAAAAGTCATGAGAATGCTTCCCAAGAATGTGATGATGTTTCCAAGGCATTAAAGTGGGAAAAAAAATAAAAACCTAAGGAAGAACACTAACTCATTCTTTCAGAAGAAGGATCTCATCAGTGGGTTGCCTGTATGGAGTGACTTGCTCTCTGTTGTGGTGGGGTTTCTATTTCAGTCCTAAGGCTAAGCACCCAGTAAGACCAAGTCCCATATCAGAAAGATGGTAACAGTAAAAGAGGGAGACATATAAGACTCAGTTTTCAGGCAATGGTGGAACAAGGCAGGCTAAATATCTATTAGTTCAAGGTCAGAGGTTGTCTCAGTAAGGGTCAGAATTTGAACACAGGATTTCTCTGACTTTCCTAGCCAAATGATTTGTCTTCATCTCTGTACAGACACATGTTTTTGGAAATGTACCATGTAGGAATTTTTCAATGAGATGTAAAATTTGAGGCAGGCTTTATAGCAAAAATCTGTTGTCATCTTTTATTTTTTTTAACTTTTTGTCTTTTTAATTTTTCTTTTTTCTTCTTTTTTTTTAATAGACTGAAAGACCATGTGGCTCATTTAAAAATCAACACTTGGAAACACTGTTCTTTGAGTTCAGCTATTAATTGCTAAATCATTTTTAAACCAGGTCTGCTTCCTATTTTTTCCATTTCCAAATATAAAATATGTCACTGTTTTGTCTTGTGTGTTAAGATGTTAGATCAATATCTGAATAATTAAATGCAGCAGGACAATGAACAGTTTAATTAGCCTTGAGGTTTTCAGAGTATTAGCTATTAAAACTAAATAGGAAAATTGGCTTGCTCTGAACCCTTTTATTTATAAATTGCAGCTTGGCAAAAGTACAGATCTAAGTTTATTGTGCATTTGTATTGTGCAATACAGAACTGCCAGGGAAAATCTTAATCCATCTAGACCACAGCAATCATTTTTGTTTGAGATGGTTTATATGCACGATGCTCTCACAACATCTGTGAACATCCCGATGTACCAGGACCATTTTGGAGCCGTTTCACACCATGGACATCAGCCGTGTTTCACATTGATTAATCTTTTGGTAAGGGAAATGAGAAAAAACGCAACCCTTGGTCGGGGTTGAAAGCACTTTGCAGAGGTCTGTGCTTGATCAGGGGAGGGCTCTGGCCTGGAGGTGGCACTGTGACAAGTCCCATCTATTCCTCATCTCCATCGATCCAGCGAGGCAGCTGCCTGCCCTCCTATTTAAGCAATTAAAACACACCTACACACCATAGCTATGGACGAGGGTTAGCGAAAATGTTCTCCTTTGTCATCTTATTTTCACTTCTGTTTTGCTTACATTAATACTTGCATTCTTTTTCCTCACAAGTAAATATAGGCATGTATTTTGCAAGCAGATTAGAGCACCCTAATAGAGTGATCCAGTGAAAGAAGAGGAAACTAAAGATTTTATTCTCTTTCAAAATAAGTTCAGAGTCTTCAGACTTTTTGCTGACTTGATTTACACAAGGAAAATACACAAAATGTTGATTCCTACTAGCAAAAATATTTTCTCATGTATTGCTTCACAGGTGGACTGTTTCATACCAAAGAATTCTGGCTAAATGTGCACCTGGGAGAAACATCAGATAGATCTGCAGAACAGAAATAAGTCAAGTCCAGAAGAAAGACTGTGTGGCCTATTGTCAAAGATCACTGTCTTGAAATAGGTCAGATCCAGAAGATTCCCAACTTAGGAAAAGACACGTATTTTGGTTTCATTTCATCAGATCCAAACTACTCTTGCTAAATGAAA
Organism: Mesitornis unicolor; assembly: GCF_000695765.1. Lineage (NCBI taxonomy): Eukaryota > Metazoa > Chordata > Aves > Mesitornithiformes > Mesitornithidae > Mesitornis > Mesitornis unicolor. The sequence goes on along the minus strand of NW_010180281.1, from coordinate 10,679 downwards.
GCCATATAAACTCACATACCAGCTAATAATTTCCCAAGATTCAGAATCTGTGAAAGACAACCTTAGGATTTTTTACTTTTCTTAAACATGCTGATATGTAGAATTTTAAATAATCTCTGCATATCCTGCTTAATTTCTGATTATATTGAGATAATTCCTTTAGGATTTATTAGTGTTTCCAAAATTGGTAGTAGTAATCTAATCTGGAATATTAATATGAATTTAAACTGAATTTAAAGAATTCATAAGTCCTCATTAGGAGTCAACAAGACTCCCTGAGCTCTCTAAATAACACTGAAGGTTACTTAGGATCAGCAAGGTGCAAGTACTGCTTAAATTTAGATGCCATGCCTCATGCAAACTATAGATTGGGTCCTTATGGAAAGAAGCTGTTCAGATTCCCCAGACTCAGGTTTCTCAAGATTAATCCACACTTAAATTTGTACCTCATAAGGCTAAAGTAGCTTTTTTTGAGCCAAATCTCAGTGATTTTCAGATTTTTGTAAACTGGCCTTAGTAGAGGTCAGTGAATTGGACTTTTTCCTTTTCAAAAGAAAAAAACCTGAATGTAGGAACACTTGGAATATCGGCACAGGACAGAAAACAACAGCCCAACATCAGACAGAAAGATGCTTTCTGTTTCTGATGCAAAATCGAAGTCTCTTTTTAATGTACTGCTGTTCCCAGAGGTGCCCACAAGGCTTCACTAACCACCACAAAGTCCAAGGAAATATTTCATTGTCACTTAATTATTTTTTTTTCTGAATTGAGTGCAAAGTTAAGATACACATGACTAAACACAGTTAATTCAGAATAATTATTGAATTCTATGAATAATTATTCAGAATAACATAATTTTTGTGCTTAATAAAACAATTAAAGTTATGCTGGAAATGAAGAGTTCCAGATGAATCAATTGTTTTTTATCCCTGTGGACTAAAATAACAACAAATCTAAGCAAACACTGTGCTTTTATCCTCAACTGAACTTGACTGACTTCACTGTACCATGTAGTAATTTGGTCACAATCACACAAAACTTGCCATTTTATGTAAGGGAATGGCTGCCATGTACCTTTGTATGGCGTAGGTCTGAGGCTATATGCATACATTTTTAAGGATAAGCAAAAATGGAGTGATGAGTCAGGTCCTTAGCTTGCTTCTGCTGTTCTTCACACTAAAAAGCATAAATGGAGGAAGCAGAAAGGCTTATTCTGGTTAGACAAACTAGAAGAAGCCAGAAAATGAAGAAATAAAGGTAGGCTTCATCTGAACTAGTGTCATCCAGCTAGAAGTCAGACATTTGGTTTAACATCGTTGTCCTCTACAGTGACCTTTGATAGCACTTGTGGTACCATTCATCCTTGCCAAATAGGGGTTTTTGGAGAGGGGAGATGGGTCACCCTCTGCAGGTGCCCCTCTTGCCCCTCTGCACAGAAGAAGTCGAGATAAATCTGTAAGAGTTGACATTTTACTTCTGTCTGGCTCCAGCCGCAAGTGAGGATTGTAGCACACCGAGAACGTGCTTGCTGTTGTGGACTGCATGCGTCCTCCATCCCAGCTTAACCCTGTGAAGACCTGGCAGTGTTTGGGCCTTTGGTCTGACAGCCAAGAAGTACCGATAAGATCTTGCCCAGTCTGAATATCCTGACTGCCAAGCATTCAGGAGACACTCAAAAGCAAAGGCTATGCTCGGCATCTTAGAGAGCAATTGCAAGCAGATGGTGGACATGTTTCTCTTTTGCTAAATGTAAGAGGACAGTTTCTTGGGCCTGACCAAGCCTGGATGACCCGTAAGGGCTGCCAAGGGGATTGAAACTGCCCTACCCTAGGAGCAAGGAGCAAGCCAGGGTCAGGAAAGCTCTGCAAAGCGGAGACAGAGCACACACCATTTCAGCAGCTCGGAGATGTACGGCAGAGTGTGTTACCTGCTGACAGCTCTGGAGCAGAGTGACGCAAAAAACCCCTGAGCTCCTGCTGCAGAGAGGTGCCAGAAAACCCCGAGTGTTGGCATCCTTCCAGCTGCTTCTCCTCTGTTGTTCTCCCCACTGACCTGTGCAGGCAGTGAGACAGTAGATGCAAATGAGAGAAAGCCTTCTCAGCTCATCTGGTTCGCCTCTTTGACAAGTTAGACATATTCCCTCCATTTTCTGCATGGGGACAGTCAGTTCTGTGAGGAAGCACCATTTCAGATCACCTGGAATAAGCTTCTGAAAGGTAGCACCTCAACGGTACAGCTGGTATGAAGAAGAAAACAGGTATTTTCAAAAAAGTGTCTCTGGGTTACAAGGAACCATCAACTCCTTCATCACACCTTGCCAAATGTTGTTTTCCTTTACTGCATGGAAGCCCCATTCAAGCACAAGCCTTGTTTGCTTATTTATTAAGTACATATGTTTTACAGAGCCTATGATCTGCAGAAAACATCCCAGCTTTTGGACTCAAGGACAAAATTCTTCTTTCCAATCTGCACAGCCGATTTTCAAGCTGATATTTTGCTCTTCCAAAGGGATTATTG
>NW_010180281.1:916-8131 GCF_000695765.1 Mesitornis unicolor | reverse complement strand
AAAGAGAAACATCAGAGCTCAAATCCACCAGGTGTATCTGAAAGGAAAAGCCTGCTTTCTAGTCCTCCTCATTGCCTCTCTCAGCAAAAGAAGGAAATACAATAGAAAAGATGATGGCAAATATTGCTAATATTCAGCAAACTGACTGTTTTGAACTAACCTGGTAGCTTTTTGCAATAATATGCCAATTCCATCAGCATTAGCAGGACTTCATAGCTCAACAAAGAAAAGGAGATACTTCTCTCACACTCAACTTAGGCGTTTTCTGTGAGAAAGATCAACATTTTGAAAAAGGCTTCCTTTCCACTCTTTAGATGTGTGTGATCTTGGATCACCCCTCTAGTTTCTCTTCCTTTTTTTTCACCAAGTGTAGTCATTTCCAATAAGGTTCACAAAAGGTTTCTGCTTTTGAAGGTCCCAAATGGCTTAAATCACTCCTAGCACAAATGCACTCTCTATTGTGGAAACTGAAACCTGCCACACCATAAGGTGATCTGTATATTAGAACCAGATATCCCTTCACATCTGCATTTCCAAGCGGCAGTGTGGTATGTTTTGAGTTAGCCTACTTTTAGAGTGGCTCATCAGATAGAGAGATAGCTATAAATACTGCAGAAGGGCTCATGTTCACTAGGCTTTTGCAAGGATGCTGGCTGGGAAGAGGAGGATGTGTAGGCAAGAGGTAGTCTCCTTTGCAAAACATACATCACCTACCACACTATCACAACTGCACACCATGATGACAGGGCACCTTTACTCTCTGCTGTCTGAGGAAACTGCTGTCCCCTGCCAGATGAACGACAGGGTTTTGGATGGTTCAGCTGGTAACCATGCTGTTCCCATCCTCTAGTCCTAAGTTCAAATGGCATGACATGGCTTGAGACTGCAGACTATATGCTCTTTCACTCCAAAACAAGGTGGTCTGGTATCTACCAGGTCCATGGATTTTATTAGCCTATAAGTGCCCTGACATGGTCTGGAAGGGGACTGATAGCCCAAAATCTGCCAGAGAGTTCACAGTGAAGACCATGAGTAGGGATTTGCCTAAGCCTGTGCCATGATCCTTTATAGCTTGCCTATATGGACTCAGCCAAGAAAGGCAAATAATATGAAGCATTTGAGCAGGACAAGGGAAGAGGAAGTCATCTGGGACTTGGAGTGGAGAGACCACACCACTACAGTGTGCTCGCTAAAGAATGCAGTCCCATCTCTAACCAAGTACCTTCCCCTTACAAAATTCAGTTAACTACACCCTCCTTGAAGAGCTGCCCTTCACCCATCTGCACCACAATATGTGTTATGATGAAGCAGCAAGAAAGCCTCCCCAAGGCCAGACAGTTGGAAGTAGACATAAAGTGATTCAACTAACTTTTCTTATATGCCAGTTACCCTCGGAGGTGTGGACGATATTGGCTACATATGCTTTGTCTTTAAGAGGAGCATAGGATGAAAAGGTTAGATGTAGAGGTCTCCACTTCATTTGATTAATCCCCACAGTAGATGTGGGAGGCGAATTTTGTGTGAGAGAAGTTAAAAGTGGCATTGACACCTCTTCCTACTTAGTTGGTAGGACATACCCCTGTGACACACAAGAAAGGTGCACTTTCAGCTTTCCTTCCCCATCTCTCCAGTACTGTCTCAGTTTAAATCAGGACTTCAGCGTACTCTGGGTAAGGCATGGATTTACAAAGTGTGATATGGAAATTTTCCTGCAGCAAGTCCACTTATTGCTCCAATTTCAGATAACCGCAGTGTAGATTTTATTATTCATAGCCAGAGGCCTGTGTAAATTTCGAAGTTGACCTCTCATGTCCTTGAAAGGGCAGAATGTGGGCCATGGTGTTCAGGTTTCATGAGGAATTACTGTGGGAACTGGTTTGTGCCGTCCTAACACAACCCGAGGAGTTTGTGAAGTCAAAGGGGAATCTTATGAGAAGGAGCTGATATGGTTGGGTTTCCTGTCGAGGCCCGCTGAGATCGCGGGGAAGATAGCGCATCTCAGTGCTGCTTGCCGAGAGAAAGCAAACAGAGCTTTACCACTGAGTTCACTGAGTGTTTGACCCAGCCTTCCTACTGCTTCAGGGTTTGCTAGGACTAATCAGACTTGATAACAAAATAATTCAGAACAAGAAAGTGAATGCATTTGGGTTTTCCATGGATTTACATTGGGATCTGAGTTCATTACAATATTAATTCTGACTAGGTCCAGTCCTTTCTAAAGGCATTTCAACACTACTTTCATGCTATGTGAAAATGTAATTTTTGTGTACCATAATAAACATATTCGTATGTATGTAACTGTATATTTCTCCAGATATGTCTCCACATATGTTTGAACATTGCAAAACCATTTATAATATGTTACAGAACCATTTGAAAATTATATTCATTCCCAGATTTTAATGACTCACATAAACTCATTGATTTCTATAAAGATTATTTCTGAACTGACACAAAAATTCATGGATTTGCATTTATATATGTATCATTGGTGACAGAGGATTTTTTTGGGAAAATCTATATTTCTCACTCAAGTAATGATTTGCAAAAGTATAATATTCACATGACAATGAAAAGTACTTTCCTTAATCTAATGGCAGTTTTAAAGCTTGATATGTTGTCCTCTTTTATGATAAATGAATTACAAGTTAGTGGAAAGTGGATGCCTTCTGTTTTCTATACATGCAGAGTTCACTTACTTCTTATTAATATAACTCTCAAATATAGGAGAATTTTTAATATAATAAAGCTCTATGTAATTTTCACGAGCTTTCTTAAACTTTTACCTTAGAAAACACACAGTTTGAATCATTTTACTATTAGAGTACAAAAGCTAATATAATTTTTAACCCAATGTTAATGTTATTTGGGGGCTAACTTTGATCCATACATCAATTTACCTTTTACACTACTGTAAAAATACAAAAGATGTTTTGTACTGTAAGTTCTTAATACTTTCTTTGATTGAATTTGGCTCTGTCCTGGAATTAATCTAAAACTCCTGAGTCAATCAGATTTAAGAAGGTATGAGTTTTTAGTAAATTCACTAAGCTCCAACTGTTTTTGAAGTTTGATCTAAGAATCAAATGTATCAACACATTCAGTTCATTACAGTCCTTGATAATGGCTTAATGCTCCACTAAAATATTTCAAGATCAGTTAATGAATGAGAACAGCATTTTAATGAAATTTTACTTCAGAATCCTCAACTTCAAGTTCTGGCATAAAATCTTCAGATTCAAACTGTAGGTACATACAAACTAGAGATAAGGTCTAATTGCTTTTTGCTTTTTAATTAGCTAATTGCTAATTAAAAAATAGTTTTATTTTCTTATCTTGCATAGTTAATAAAATAACTGTTAAATTTTATTTCAAAATTTAAACAGTCATATTCTGTTGTGACAGTGCAATTCTTTGTTCCTAGATCTTTTGTTTTAGGCGAAATCAAGAGTTGTGGGCAGTGCTTCATTTCAGGAGAACTTCATTTTCTGAGGGAAAATAATTCTAAAAGTGTTATGGCTAGTAGGTTAATGTTCAATAGCTCTGAAAAGTCTTCTTTTTTTCCTTTTTTTTTTTGTCTGTATTTTCCAACTTGATTGCTAACAGAACAAAATAGCCATGGTTAGGTCTGGTAAGGATCTCTTTCCATAATGCTCTTTTGTCTGTATAACAATAATAAAAGCTTTATTGGCACCTATTTCACATGACCTCCATAATTCTCCTGTGGCTGACCCTAGCCAGTACCATTACAACCATGCATTCTCTCACTGTACATATATTTAAAAAAAAAAAAAAAAAAACAAGAAAGAAAGAAAAAAAAAGAAGAAAAAAAGTTAAAATTGTGTAAGTAAATCAATGCCAAAGACTTTTCTGGAAAAGTCACTTTACAACAGAACTGTATTATAATTGTTAGCTCATTTCAGTAGGGACTACTTTTCTGTTACGACAACACACAATTTGCTGATGATCCATTTTCTCCCCCTCTCTCCATCTCTGGTCAGACAATTAAAAATATTTCTGAAAAGGCTCTGAAATTTTGATACATGTGAATAGATATTCCTCAAAATCATTCTTGAACTGTTTTCTTCTTTAATATATTCACATACCCAAGGATATTCCCCATCTTGATAGTTTATCATGAGTTCAAATACCTCTCACTTAGCAAGGAAAGAACGCTTCAGCGATGTGTTTCACGCTCCCGGTTGTGTGACATCTGTGACAGGCGATACAGGGACATCCCGGACAGTCAGGACACGCTCCCGGTTGGAAGTTTCTATCCAAAGCATCCAGTGATTGCCTGTGAATAATGAACACATACATGGCAACCAGCACGGCTTGTGCAGCGTACTCTAAAGGGGAAAATTTCTCTGCCAGTATCACTGGTGGTGAAGAATTCAGTAAGGTTGGGTTTATGGAGATAATTTACCCAAAACAAACAAACAAACAAACCTAAACTGTAATTATCACTCTCTCTGTTTCCTCATCTTCAGAAATGTCTTAAAATTTACTGCAAATTCAGAAAGCAATTCCACAAAGTATTGCTGCACTTAAGTACTGCTTAACTCACATTTGAAGGGTTTTAGGGTTTTCTACCTGCAGGAAAAAGGGGAGGGAAAAAAAAATAGTTTCCCACTGCCGTGTTGTCCTTGTACTTTGCGGGTTTCCTGCTGGAAAAGCCACACAAAATTTGAGGTATCCCCGTGAGATGCGCACAGGATCCTCACCCAGGTCGGTGGCTGGGACATCCCTCGGAAACGCCCCCTCCGCTTGTCCCAGCCAGGCCCAGAGGGACTGACACCCCTGCCCCGGGTCCTGCTCCACATCGGCGACTTTTGGAGGGCGGCAAAGACATGGCGAACTCCGTGCAGAGGGAAGGTGCCCGGCGGGAGAGGTTTGGGCACTCCTCCGGGAGCTGAGCCGGGTCCCTTGCCCCAGCACTCCAAGGGAGGAGAAGGAGGAGGAAGAAGTTACTCAGCCCTTTAGAGGCAGTGTAACCATCTTCTGGTTGATCTTTTATTACTTTTTTTTAATTTTCTCTTTTCCTTTTTTTTTTTTAAGATAGGTATCTAAACCATTCCACCTCCACCTTCTCTCCTCTAGAGGAGCACTGGACCCGAAAAACATTGCTTCCCAGTATCTGCTTTTGCATTTTGGTGTCTTCCGACAGATTACTGAAGATGTGAATATGGTCCTTATTTGGTTGATTTTTATAGCTAAACTGAACCTGGGCGAAAAAAACCTATTTTCATTTAGAAGTGTATACTTACATATATATATCTCAATATATCAACCAGAGGCAGATGTTGGCCAAGAATTTCCTTACCCGCAGCGCTGCCGTCTGATCTGTTTGTTGGCTTACAGGAACCGGGCGATTTATCCAGCATGGAGAAGGAGGATATGACTTCCCTCCCCAAAAAGCCGTCCCTACCCAGAGCGCTGGGGGGGGAAAGGGGGGGTCAAATGCCTCCTGCAAAGATCCGGGCTCCAAACGCACCGCGGGCCCTTAAAAGCGGAGAGGAGCAGAGGTTAGGCAGCCAGCGCTAAAGCCTGTCTTTCATTTCATTTCTATTTTACGACACATCGAGGCAGCGCTGGTGGGGAGAGAGCAAGAGGAGACATCAAACACTGGCAGGGTAATTACATTCACATTGCGGGCGGGTCCGCTCCGATTCGCGATGGAGGCGTCAGGACTACAGCACTTGTCACACTCACACACATTTTCGGCCCCAAAAGTAGCCCTCTATTTGCTGGTTTCCTTCGGAGGTCGGACCGCGGCCTCAAATCCCTGCCCCTTGCGTGACACCCACGTCGAACAAATCCTGCCTAAGGCTCAGGAGCCGTCGGAAGAGGTGACGGGGGGGACATCCTACGCCAGTGGCCGGCACTGACTTGGAAGCCAGGACGGCTCAGCAGGAGAGACCCGCAGCCGTCCCGCACCTTCCAGCGCTGCCCTGGCTCTGGGGATCTCCAAAACCTCGGGGTAAAACACATACCTGGGAGAGGAACAGAGCCAGAGATCTTAAAAATAGGGGCCTGTAGTCTCAATTTGGTGTCAGAGTCACCTCTGCCGAAAACACGGGGAAATCCCTCATGACCCGTCGGAGGCAGTTCAGGAGCTTGCTGCCCTCTCCACAGAGCTGTCTGCAAAAAAATACAAGTTTCCTATGCCGCAAAGAAATGGCTATGGGAGGAAAGGCGGTGTGGGAAGGAGAGGTCCTGCCTCGCCGCAGCACCCTGAGACCCGCTGGAGAGGCCCGGGACCCGCCCCGGCACAGCCCTGTCCGGCGCCGGAGGGGTAGCCCGGGGAGGTGGAAGTGCCCTCTGCACAAGGGGACCCGGGCAGGTGATACGGACGTGAGCTGAGACAGGGACCCGGGGTGTCCTTCTGACGTTAAATTACGAAAACACTGTCACGGGCTGCTTTTTCTGCTCCCTACCCGGAGCCCTGCTGGGCGGCTGCAGAGAGACAACCAGTAAACCTCCACCCTTTTTCTCCTCCTCATCACAAAAAGCATAGAACATTACGCATAAAATGTTAGTAGTCATATCACTATAGCAATGTAAAAGGTACGTAAGCATAATTACAAGCTGAAAAAAATACCCCGTACACACGGACATGTATGTGCAAGTGTTGTATTTGCAGATATTGAATTGTATTCATCTTGGGTTTGTGTTTCAGAAATGTGTCTGAGCATACATGGCTTTTCACAAACACAGTTCGGCATTATTGCGCAGCAAAGTTACACGTTTTGTTGAAGAAGTACCGTGGAAAAAAAAAAGGCGAGTGCAAATTGACTCTTACTGATTTTATTACACTGTTTCTAACTGGCAAGCAAATAATACTACATAAGTTGCGTGACCACAGTGTAGGAACACTTTATAAAATATGGGTACGGGATACGTGCATATCGTTTGCACATTGTTTATAAAATGTATGAAAGTAACCAGGGTCCACATTTTTCTCCTTATTCTGGAACGAACACATGAATTTTCTGAGTCTGCCAGCCAACCAGAGCTGACGGTTTATGGATGCTTAAAATGTAACAGGCAAACTCGTATTCCCTATCCACAACATTCATCAAGATGCGAAGAGCATAAAAGCGATGCCCGTTAACATCGCTCCTATGCAAGAAGTTGATGAAATCTCTTCCGTCCGGGTTCCGATTCACGGGGCTGCGCTCGGTCCCTGCCCAGGTAACACCGAAAGCCGAACAT
>NW_010180281.1:284-885 GCF_000695765.1 Mesitornis unicolor | reverse complement strand
TCCTGCTTCCCCCTAAGTCCGCTTCAGAGCTACAGCTGCTTGCATCTTTCTGGAGTCTTTGGACGTGGAATAATTCCTTTTTTTCTTACTTTTCTTTTTTTAAAATTTCCTATATAGGCTCTGACCTCAAAGGTCCTCACCGCCACCTCAGGAAAGGGAGCGGGACCGCTCCGTGTCAGGAGGGCGGCTGCACACCCGGCTACATCCCGGCCCCGTCGGACCCTTCCGCAGGGCAGCAACCGGTGCCTCAGACCAAAAGCGGGAGGGGGAGGCGGGGCTTGGCCAAGGGGTGCTTGTCCAGAATTACCGCACAGGGGAACAAGTTGGGATAGCCCGGCAGAGGAAGCAGAGCTGAGCAGGAGAGAGCTGATCTGCCGGGGAACATCGCAAGGGCATCTGTGTACTCACCCAAACCTCCCCGGGCCTCCGACGTGCGCTCCTGCTCGACCCGTCGTTCTATAAACACCTGATCCCAAGGAAAAAGGCAGGGGATAACTCCCCTGCCCCGGAGCCCTGCAGCGAAGAGGTGGTTTGGGGTGTTGCTGGGGGTCCCTGTTCCAAGGCAGGCGGATCCAGAAGACTGGGGTAAAGGGGTCAGGCA
>NW_010180281.1:0-234 GCF_000695765.1 Mesitornis unicolor | reverse complement strand
AAAGAGGGGGGGTGAGGCCGGGGAGCCACAGGCTGGATGCTAGAGTGGGCAGTGCATCGTGGACGGTCCTGTCTTCGATGGACGGGGGCTGTCTTTCTAAGCAAACTATATAGACATAATATGCATATATATGAAAATATGTATGTATATATAAAGGAAAAGGTAGCTAACCGGGAATCGGGACACCCTGTTGCCTAGTGTCCCCCGCCCTCCCGTGCCGGGCACCGTCCCCTT
>NW_010180280.1:10018-20516 GCF_000695765.1 Mesitornis unicolor | reverse complement strand
ATGGGGTTATTGCGACCTAAGTGCAGGACCTTGCACTTCAGTCAGAGGTGTAAATCCCACTGACCTTCCCAGGGCTGGGACCGAGGTCTGGCCTGTGCGACACGATGTTTTCAGGGTGAGCTGGGCACAGCTGTGAAACCAGGTGGCCGCTGGCACCATCGCCCACCCAGTGCCAGCAGAGAGCTGGAGCCGGGGCTGGTGGATGCCTCCAGGCTCCAAAGAATGCCCTCCTCTTGCTGGGCACACAGGGCTCAGCAGGAGAAATGGATAGGCCCTTCCGAACCAAAAGGAGAATTTTGGCCTCCTCTGGTAGATGGTAACACTCCAAAAAAAGAGGAGTATGTTTTTGAGCAAAAATTATGTCTTAACACCCCTTTCCTTATAACTCTGCTCCTTTACCTAGCCAGGGGTGCAGGGGAGGCAATGCTTTCTGCAAGGGCGCTCGTGGGCTGCACTGCTCCCATGGTCACCTGAGAGCTCCTGTGGGAGCTGGCTGCTGCTGTGCTTTGGAGGGGATGGAGGTTGGGAGTGGGGGACACTGTGCTCACGGCTGATTCACCACCTGGCTCAGCTCAGTTCATTTGTTCCTGGTTTAATGTTTGCTTTTAGTGGTGCTGGATGTATTATACTCTCAGAAGATTAATCATTGGGGTGCCAGGAGCTTTGTGCTCTTTACTACTAACCAAAGCTAAATAAATAGAGAGTTCCTTTTCTGGACCTCACAACTCTCAGATTTGGCCAAATTCCCTGAGTGTCGCTGCGCTGCAGTCAGTGGCATTATGCTAGTTGGTGTTTTGGCATCCTTCCTTATTCTCCCTTTTTCCCAGCTCCCTCCTTGGCTGAGAAAACCCTCGTGGTCCAGCTCCCTCGGGAAAAATGTGTCTTTTTGCCCATAACCTGCTCAGGTTTTTCTCTCCTCTCTTCCTCGCATAGCTCCTGTCCCAGGGATCCTCCCCAAGCCACCTTGGACCTCTCCAGCACTCTGCTGCCTTTCTTCCTTTCCCTCAGTGCTCTGGGTGCCCAGGAAATTCCCCACTAATTAGGGCATGCCCAAATTCCTCCTCCTCTTCCTTCTTAAAACCACAGAGGACCTCACCTATCTTGTAAAGCACTGAGCCAAACCCATGGGGCAAACCAACCACGCAGCAGTGTGCTGCCAACCAGAGCCTGCACTGAGGCAGGACTCCCCTCCTGCCCCCTTTCACCGCCCTCCTTTTGCCTCCGAGCCCATTTTGCAAGGCCCCAACACAGGCTCTGCAGAAACATAGCTCTGTGAACCAGTGCTGCACGCCAGCATTTCGGAATAAGACAGAGTTTTGGCTGACATCCCACAGCATCCCCCATCTTTGCACAGAGCTGGGACTTCTGCATCATGTGGTGTGCTGGAAGTCAAGGGGGTTTGGGGCATCAGCGTTAAACAGGGTGTTGATTAAAACATCCCTGATTTAGGGTTAAAGCCCTACAGGATGCTGTGATTTGCACCGTGGTGAATGTGGACTGGATGCTGCAAATAGGGGTTAAGCTCCAAATGTATTTCAGAACCAAGGCCTTCCCACAGTGCTGTGCTGCTCTGGAGCTGTTGGAGTATGGGGGCAGGACCCTGGCATGCCGGTCTCCCTGCTGTGGTGGAGAAACTTCACCATGGGCACTCCTCTCCATGCAGAAAGAACAAAAACACACTGACATCCAAATTTGGTATTCCTGGGTCATGATGAACTTTGCATGGTACTGGTGGAGAAACGAGTGCATGAATAGCTACCAAAAGACCAAGGAAAAGCCATCAGTGGTTGGCTAGATGTGTCAGAAGGGACACAGCCAAAGCTGATCCTGCCTTGTGGCAGTCTGATAAACTGTAGGTATTTCCAAGACTCCTCCAGCTCTGTTTTCCATGATTTTCATGAGTCAGTCCCTCCTACAATTGTCCTATCTGCAGTCTGGGGCTCTGCCCTCAGCTGGGGCTCATCCTCCTCAGAGCAGCTCCTCCGGCCAGGTGGTGCTGGCAGGAGGTCCTGTCCTGCTGGAGGCTCCCAAGGGCAGTCCCTGGTCTGTTGCTGGCCTCCAGCAGCACAAACCCAGGCTCAGGGGAATGTGTAGAGCATCTTTTCTTGATAAATGTATTCCTGGGGGATGCAGCAGCAGTTTAGCACATGCTCCCTTAATCACGACCTGCAGAGCAGCTTGGGGTGAAAGGGCAACATCGGCATGTTGCAGTCACAGGCAAGGATCATGGCACTGTGCTGCTGTGTCAACAGGTGCTGAGGCAGAGCATCCTTCACCTCCGCAGCATGGGTGCGGGCTGCGATCCAGCCGCTCCCTCAGCCAGCTGAGCCTGTGGGTTACTCAGAGCACAGTGGCCCCAGACCAAAAGCAGCCCGCATGGCTGCGGAGAGGCAGCGCGAGCCCACATTTGCACCCAACGACCAGCAGCACGCTCCAGGAAAGCAGCTTCGCGCTCGTTGCATCCTGCACTCAGAGAAGCCGAAAACACCTCTGCACCATGTGTTCGACAGCCGGGGCGTCACTTCTGAAGGCTGCCAAGCTGATAACAACAGCAAAACCCAAATAACCCATGTTCGCTAGAGCTAGGCTCCCAACTCCAGTGCTGCTGAGGTGCTGGCTGTTCTGACTCACGCAGCTTTTCACAGGGTCTCTCCTCTATCCCTGTATTTCTGCAGAGCAAATAGCTGCTCCCTTCACTCTTCCATCTCTTTGCCTACCATATATAATCCGTATTTTTCTAACAAGATTATTTTTCACATTGTCCAAGGTCTCAAGCTTAGGAAGGCCTGTATGTCTAGATTTGGCAGTTCTTCCTAACCTCACTTACTGGAGCTGCTTGTATAGCATACCCAGGGTTTCAGCAATATTAAGGCTTGTATAGATACGTTTTGCCACTGAGCTTTCATAGCAGTTTAAAGAAATGGAGGGTGTATGACGTGGTCCCTTGAGAGCAAAGGCATCTTGGCCTGGGCTATTGCCATGGCCTCTTGCAAACAGCTCCCCAGAGCACCTCTGGCAGCAAGGTGCAAGGCCAAAACGAGGACTCCTCGACGCCCACATAGCCATTGGGTTTCACCATCTCCCTTGCTACCCATGGGTCAGCAGGGCATGACCTCTGATGTCTCTGATCCAAAGATGCCTCATCCCTACAGGAGGGTTGAGGGTTGTGCAGGCCATGGTGCTGGGACAGCTGTGCGTCTCAGAAACCAATAAACTGAGTTTTATAACCCGTATTCAATAAGTGCCTTTCTGTAAGAAGGTGAGGTTGGACGCCCTGGGTCAGGCCTCCCAGCACGGAGCCACCTGCAGCAGAGCCCACGTGCGGATGGGAGCAGGGCGCACCCAGAGAGGATTTGCCCCAGTGCTCCTCCAGTTTCCAGCCGCTCAGAGCTAAACCAGGTGAATAAAACAACCCGCAGTTGGCTGACAAAGTCATTATTTTTCCTTGTGCAAATTTCCCCTGAGCTGCACACAGTTGTTATTGTGCAAAAAATAGAGCAAGATCTTTATTAACTCTCAAAGGAAGGGAACTAGAAAAGCAAGGAGGAGCAGGGCACCCTCGTTAACTCCTTCGGCTCAAAGTGGGGCACTTTCCTGTGGCAGCCTCTGCGTGGCCACTGCGTGGGGCAGCTCATCCACAGCCCATGGGTAGGGGGTAGGCAATGAGGGGCCAAGGGTCCTACTGAGATGACAAGCCACAGCCCTGCTGCAATCCCGAAATGTGAGGGGCCCTAAAGGTCCGGCTGACGGTCCCACCAGGTGCCACAGAGTGCAAGTCCTGGGTCTTAGGTAGAGACAGGCAGGGGTGAGTGTCTAAAACCCCATCATCACCCTGGCACTGGGGGATGTGGTGTTTTCATCAGGAGCTTGAATAACCTCTTCTTACAGCCGAGCAAGAATAAGGGGATTTTATGGTGACAATGGCTTCCGTTTGTCACGGCCCCTCCACACAACTGCCCCACCAACATTGCCCACCAACGAGGCTGTGCCGAGTGTCACCTCTCCTCCAAGCTGCAGCCGTTGCTGGGCTGCGGAGCTGCTCTTGCCATTCATTGGCAATGGTGCTGCTGGCAAAGCAGGCTCTGGGGGCGTGTTACTAAAGATATGCGCTTGGGCTGTGAGGATGAGGCATTTCTGCTGTTTCCTGAGACATCTCCAGCACCCCGTGGCCATCTGCCTGTTCCCCTGTCCCCCCATAAAGCATCGACCAGGGCTAAGTCAAGGCCAGAGCCTCTCAGCCGGCTTTGTCTGATGTTCCCTGTTTCCAGCAGGGAATTAATATCCTAAAAGCCTTTTCTATCCTTGTTTCACACTGAGATTTGACAGGATGGGACTGCTGGAGAGCTGCAGCCCACACTTGAGCCAGCTCAGCTCAGAATTTGGAAATCGATACAGGGTCAAATTTTGTACAGGTCCATTAGCAATTGCTCTGTTGGATGCTGCGACAGAAATAAGGCTGTGCACTCAGCTGCTGAGTCCTTGCTTTGCTTTTTACTGGTCTTCTGAGATAAAAGTTATCAGCAGCTACATTTACTTTTTTACCTGATAATTGCAAAACATTGAGCATATTTTTTACATCCTGGGCTCAGCTTTAGCCGTCAGTGATGGGCAGCACTTCCCAAAGAAGCAGCAGCCTTTGAGCAGCCCAGTGCAATGAAATGCTGCTGCCCGACAGGGGACGCAGAGGAGAGTGCTCTGCTGAGCTGCAACAGCGAGAGAAGCCCTAACAGGAAAAATAATTAAGCTATAGCAGAGCTCCTGCTTATTACCCAAGCAATATTTGGCTGGGGTACCAGAGTTATTGTGTCTGCCTCTGTGAAAAGAGCCACAGGCATTTTACTCGTATGGAAATTGCCCATCACACAGAAACCAGGAAAGCTCTGCTGGGTATCTCAAGGGAGTGGAAAAATTACTTTTAAACCAGCAGAAGGTAATCGAGCATCACCTCCTCACTTTCTGGTTTGCTGAGCCATGCCAGGGAAGAAATGGCTCAGAGACCCACGGGAAGAGCTTTAACCCCTGCAGTCCCAGGGAGTGGAGTCCAGGGATGCTCAGCACTGTCTGGGGGAGTGCAAGCCTCCAGCCATAGGCACCACAAAGGAGGAAGATGTGGGAGGGGGAGTGTCATGGCCCAAAACATGCTGGGAAGAGGCATGAAACCACCATTCTGCTTTTACATGGGATTTTGTGGCTATGTGCACACAAACATTTAAAGGGATTTGTGCTTACAGCTACCAGGCAAGCAGGATACCACACTGGGACCTCTCGAAATTCACGCCCTAGCTGAAGACCAGGGAAATCTTTCTTCTGACCACCATCCCCCAGGCTGCAAAGTCAGTGCTGCTGGTGGCAGACTCAGGGGCTGGCAGGGGCACAGGACAGGGTTCATCAGCATCACCCCTATGCCAAAAAAATACAGCCTAAGAGATTGCAGGGCTGAGGCTGAATGACTCCGAGGAAGCCATACATTTGTTTACTGCAAATGTCTCCATAGAAACTCCTTCTCCGGGGCTGAAGACGTGGATCTGAGCGTGCTTTCTGCCCCCAGCACACCTCCACCAGCGACCTCGGCAGTTTTCACAGCAGAACTGTTTGGCAGGAAATAATTCAGACTAATGTGTCCCCCTGTGCTCCCGAAATTGTGTGGAATTTAAAATGCTAAATTAAATAAATCATTTTAAAAGTGCAAGCACTGTAATTATGAAGGGAGGCAAAGTATAAAGCCTGCCTGTTCCAATGTTTTCAGGCTACAATTCTTGAAACCATCCAGTAAAACAGAGCAAGCTAAGAAGCCGAGAAACTGCACCAACAATTTGCTGCTCCAGACTCTAAAATGGCACTGCAAATGCTCAGGAGTTTTGAAGGACTGAGCTCCTCCAAAGCCAGAGGCAAACTCAGAAACAGCTGAAATGGATGATTTCCCAACCAGACAAAGGCAGTGTCTCACCCTACCTGGAAGGTCCCAGTTGCTGATGTGAGCATGGTAAAAATGTCTTGTCACCTCTTGGCCTGTGATTGACCCAATCAACAAACAAGAGGACGCATAAAGCAAAGGAAAACAGATGACAGTGAACAAAATAGCTACAGAGGCAAAGCTGGCAGCTGAACTGAGGAGCAGCTTTTGGCCAAGGGGCTGCACTGGGAAAGGGAAGGTGAAATGTGTGAGAGCAGGAAATTCAGCGAGCAAGGCACGACCTTGGGTATCAGAGACTGCAATGAGGGTGGCAGAGGGAGCGGGCCAGCATCCCAGGTATTTCAGAAGCAGTAGGAAAAGGCATAGTCCACTGCTTCTTTGGACTAACTTCTTTAAAAAGAAAGGAAAATAATTATAGGCCTGCATCATGGCTTCTTCCTCCCATGCTGTTCCAGGGACAGAACAAGGGTCCACAGAGTCCGCAGGGCAAGGGGCAAAGTGGAAGAAGCACGTTACTCTCTCCCCTGGGGCGGCTGTTGTGATGCTGTGCCTCTCCGTCCTCACCCTTTGCAGGGGCTGGCAGCTGAGAAACTGCTTTCCTGTTTCAGACCATCCTATTTCACTGTATGGAGAGAGAAAACAAGGGAGCTTGTAATGCAGTAGCCCATAATAATGCCGTGCTCTCATACCAGGCTGTGCTTACACGGTATCTGTAGAGATGCTGCCACGTGGCAGCCCTGAAGTGACCCTTTAATTCTGCCTCCTTCTGTTTAATTACTTTTTTAAAAATATCTCTGGATTGTATCTGCTCTGAAGTCTCAGTTGCCATCCTCTCTCCTTTCCAATCCTCTGCCTGCCCCCCACACGCCCCCCAGCACTGCCTCTGCCCAAGCTGGGATCTTACTGCACAGGTGCTCAGTTAAAAATAAAGCAATAAAAAATAATAACAAGTAGTTTTGGCCTCGCACCAGTGCCTGCTGTAGATTACGAGCTTGTCTCCACCGCAGCCTGGAGTGGGAGCTGGCCCAGGACACAGCTCCTTCCCACCGAGCCGGCATCTTCCGCTGAGCCGTCCCGCAGCAGCGTCCTTCCACCCCAGTGCCCACCTCAGAGTACAAATCCTGCCTGCAGGTCCCCAGGCTGGTTGCTGGTGAGCTGTGGACAGGAGGGAAGCTTCTGTACCACCGGGCTTTCCCAGGCTGGTCCCTGGGGGTGTCTACGCAAGAGTCTCTGCACCTCCAGGAGGCGTCAGACCTGCCCCCCTCCCAGCTTTCCCATGGATCTCGCTAGGCCCAGCCCTGGCAGAGCCGCCACTGGGGACAACTGATCCCCCTTTGTGAGCCACAGGGATGTTGACAGCATTACACATACCCTGTGTGTTGCAAATACACTTATTTGTGGCCCAGCCTCCCTCTCATCAGGTACTAATGAGGTTTTTGTATACAGCCGCAGTGACTTGTGTGGCAGATGGTGTTGGGTTAGATTTGGATTATTCCTGTTTCGCTGGTTTGTCTCTCAAATATGCTAACTCATGTACAGTTTGGCTGTGCTTATTGCAGGAATCCCAGCAAGGACCCTTTCAAAATACACCCACCTGAGCATCTGCTGGAAGCTGTGGCTTTGTCTAAAATGGAAGGCAACACCTTTTGGTGGGCCTGAAAATAATTATTCAGCCCAAATGCTCCTTGGGTGATGAGGCACTTGGAAAATACTAGTTTTCGTTTCTGCTTGAATTAAACAGGTTTTGTTGTACCCTGTGATTCCCTCACCTGGCAATCAGTGCCATTGCTGGGTCACCAGCACCATGCCCAGCCCCAGGACCAGGGTGTTCAGCCCACGTCCCCTCCCTCTGCTGGCAAACAGCATAGGGGCAGAGCACGAAACTGTAGGTCCTAGAGAAACACACCATGACCTCCTGGTTTTGAGTTCAGTACAGGTGCTAGGGAATTCTGGCTCCTCTTTCTTTTTTGTCTTTGGGCAGCCCACTTGCTGCAGGCCCAGCTGCACCATGCCATGGCTGAAGGCAGGACTGGTGTGGAGTCACCATGGTTCCTGGCTCTCCATCCCTTGAGGAGCAGCTGTCCCTCACCGGGGCTGACCTGAGTGTGTTGTCTCACAGGAGCTGTGAGCAGCACCAACACAATCTGCTGCGAGGGGCGACAGCCGACGGCTCGGGTCACGCCAGCAGGACTGTGCTGTCCCCTCGCCTTCCCTGTGCCACCATCCTCACATCACCTGTTAAATGTCTGCTTGCTCATTTCTCCACTGATTGATTAGGCTGCTTGATGGATTTGTCAGATTCTTGCAGCAGATTTTCAGATTTTTCTCTGACTGCAGCTGCTATTGACTTGGAGAAGGGCTTAATCAGCCTCACAGACCTCATCTGTCCCAGAGCCACTGCACATTACAATTAATTAATACACAAATTGTGATAACATTCACAAGCATGAGTCTTGTAAACAGCATGTAAAAATAGTATTTTCCCAATCAAGCAAACAATGAGGAGATTTGAACTATAAGCCCTCTTTTTTCAGGGCCTATTAAAGCTATGCTGTAAACAGATGGGATCCTTCAGGACCTGGAAACCCCTGTAGGCAGGTCCCTCTCTGAAAGAGCTGTTTCTATTGGAAGCCCATACTTGCCATTCCCTGAGGCTATCCTTTGCTTTTTATTTTGCTTCCAGCTTTAATTCCAGTGGTTAAATATGTGAGAGACTGAGAGCTTTTGCTCCTAAGGGGTGCTATTCAAGCAGGCACAGTGTGATGTGCAAGACACAGGTACAGATTCTTAGGACAACTGTCTCCAAAAATGCTTTAAATAAGCTGTCTCTCACTGTCCTGTTTCCCACTCTGTGCCTTCTAATAATGATTTGTCTTGCACAAATACCAACTTTGCTCTCCAGGCTCCTGGGTCTGTGTTTCTCTTTTGCTGAGCTGGCAAAAATGATGGGCAAGTCTTGTGCAAGTCCCTGGGAAGCCAGAGCACCAGTTCATTAAAATCCAAGCAATCAGGCTTCCTGCAAATCTGTTACTGTTACTCTGAGATGCTAACACCTGTGCTAGGTTTGAAGTGGAGATTCAAGTACCCATGGCCTCAGGACCACTGGTGATCTCCTGAGCCCATCCCGTCTCCTTTCCTCCATCCACCTCTCAGTAGAAAGCCACATTTTGGCTCCTGCCACTGCAGCTCTCAGTCACTTCAGGATAAGCATCTATTCCTTATTCATTCCAGGTTGCTTACTCAGAGAGGGAGGACAAACTTCTTCTGCATCAAGAGATAGCTTGCTGCTTGGGTCACATGCCTTGCAAGGTAGGTTTTCTTCTGTGAAAGGAATCAGAAACTCATCTGAGACTGTTTGACTTTGATTGCGTAAGTCACCTCCACTTTAAAAACAAGCAAACATGCCCATTTAAAAGGAAACTTTTCCTAAAGACAGTTCTAACACAGCCTGTAGCTAAAATAAAGCAAGGTGCCAATGCTTTGGGGCCCTAGGGAGGCTCCCTGGTCACTCTGTTTGTATTATAATTGGACCACTTAAGTATCAGAAGTTTTGCAGGATCAGTAGCAAGATAAGAGGTGCTCTTGACTGTGTGTGGAGGTGAACTTCAGACACACACCAAGTGATATCTCCATGGGAATTCTGCAGACTGCACAGCAACAGCCTCTGCCTCCTGCACAGGGGCCAGCCCGCTCCCCCAAGCACCTCCTGCACCGGCTTAGCCACAGAAACCAGGCAAGCAAATTCCAAAATGAGCCTGGGGGCTGCCCGTGCTGTACGGTACAACAGACCTGGAGAGAGGCCTAACACGCCAAGCTATACTGTACCATTGTGGAAAGAAATCTGCTGGCCCAAGACACGTGCTAGAACTTCATCAAAGCTAAACCCGATTCACAGGGCTGCATCAGGCAGCCTGTGCAGATTAAAAATATCTCATCACACTGCAGGCTCCACAGGAAAAGTCAGAGGGCAATTTTCTTCACTCCTACATAGGCGAAGTCAGAAGGACCTGCAGTAAAAGCGGCTGATTTGCTCCAGTGTAAGTAAAGCCAGCCTGGTGTGGTCCCATAGCTTGAGCATTAGGCAGTATTTCAATGCCCAGAGTCTTTTTTTTCCCCATTCATGACAGAAACCAAGGCTCGGAGTCAGATAGTTGTGGTGCAGCGCTGTTTGCAGTGGCTGCTGGCACCACTGCATCCCTGGCCATCGCAGGAGCCCACAGGAGAGAGCTGCTTTGCTCTGTGCCCCGGCTCCTATGGACCACTGCTCCTGTCCTGTTCATGTTTCCTACCTTGCTTTTCTAGTACCAGCCCCTCCTGCCCCCTCCCAGTGGCAGCCAATGCCCTTCCTGATGTATTTGAGAAAATCCCATGGACCATATGGCTCTGTTCCTCCTGTATGTTGAGGAAAGCCTTTATTATCAATATGGTATATCAGTATCAATACAATATGGTATTTAATTGCTGCCCATCTAAGCTGAATAAAGGTGTCCTGTACAACTGCCAGCCTCAACCCCAGCAGGGATGGCTGCAACATATTGCTGTGGTGCAAACATGGACTGAAGGCCGAAGTCATTACCCAGGCAC
>NW_010180280.1:0-9987 GCF_000695765.1 Mesitornis unicolor | reverse complement strand
CAGGAATTTTGCCCAAGCACCTACTAAGAGTTTCATTGGTCATTCTTGGTAAAGCTCCACGGTATTTCACATCAGGATAAACCTAAATTGAAAACACAAGTAAAACTCTAGTGTTGAGACTGAAGAGAAAAATGGAAGTGGGAAGGGAAATGCAAAAGAGAGCAGACAGTAATAAGTGCAGGCAGCTGTTGTCATGATGAATCCCACATGCCTGTAATGAGATGGACTTCAGGCCATTGCCTGTTCATGCTTTAAGGTAACAGCGGAGACAAGCAGAGGCTGAGCTTGAGGGCATCTGGAGGAGGTATATTTTCTACTCCTGATCTACCTGGGAACGTGGACAAAATTTTGTCTCATTTAAATGATGACAAATAACTCCACCCCAGTGTGATTATGGAAAACTGCATCTCACCCCATGCCAAGGCCAGGCCAGCACAGCATGTTGCACAACTGCAGGTTACTTAGCTGGGCGCTCTAGGAACTGAATTTGCCAATGTCCTGGAAAGCCAGGCCATGGGAACCTCACAGCCAGTCTTGGGAAGTGCGTATAAGAGTCTGGCCTTGAAGTTTCATATTTAGTTTCACTATTTCCAAGACTGTTGCTGCAAGTAGATTACTTGTGCTTGTGACTGGCCACCATCCAGCAACTCTGTGGCACCAGGAATGGGGATGCAGGGCCATTAAGGTGAGATTGCTAATTGCAGCTGGTGGTTAATGCCATAGCCTCCAAGTTACTTGTTTTAAACAACCGCTGAGTGCAAGAATTACGGCTCTGGCTATGAGAGGCCCATGAAGCCATAAGCATCTCCTATGATAATCAGCTATGTAATTCAGAAAAAGGTGATTTTAAAGCAGCACAATCGATCCAAGAGCATTAAAGCTTCATGTCATTCTAGGAGCAGATTCTGAGATAGACCAGGGAGAGCCTGTACCCTTTTAAAGACTTTGAATTTGCTCTTGAGTCTCATTTAAAGGGGGAAAAAAAAAGGTATGGGAAAACACCTTATGGTTGCAAAGATACCTTTAAAAAACCAGCATGAACAAACACAGGGGTGCACATGTGGTGAGTATCAGCTTGTATACAAGTGACCTGTCCAGTTCCTCTAATGCTGATCAACACTCTGTCCCTGGTTAATTATTTTTCCACTCTATTGGCAGGGAAGGAGAAGTGTTTTGACCTTGCTGTAAGTGTTATTTTATTTCTCTCCTACAGCTTGATAGAGCTTGGGTCAATCTGGTTGAAGTGTTGCCAGCCAGGTCTGACTGTGGAGCTGGGGAACAGGATGTTGGGTGGCACAGAGCAGGAGCTGGTGCCCCAGAGCACAGCCTGGTGGCCACCCCAACACCCACAGCTGGGGCTGCAGGGGCAGGACAGGAGTTGAGCTGCTGCAGCCACCTGCATTATGTAGCAGTCACACTTCAGAGACTGCTTGGCAGCTGTGAGGAATACAATCACTTCATTTTCCAGTGAAAGCTCCATTGCTGTTGATATCAGGAGCTAGGGTTAGCAATGTTGCATGCAGACATGCATACACACACACACACACACGTATTTACCTTCAGCCTTCTCTTTTTTATGGTGTTATCTCACCAGTACAGCGAGGGAGAACTGCATGGGACATCCAAGCCTGACCTCCAGGCAAACTAACCTGAGCCTCCATGGTCTCAACCATAGCTTGACAACTCTCTTAGGCTTAATTCCCTCCCTTAATTCTGTATAGTCCCAATGGAGTCTGTTTTATTAAAACAAATACATATTTTTCTAGCAAAACTACAGATCTTGCACTTAGTAACTCTGTGCTTATTTTCTTCTTTTGCGTGTAACACTTCTGCAACTCAATGTTCCCAGCCTTCTTGCTCCCTCTCTGTTCCCTGGTGACTCATCTAGGCAGGTATTTTCTAACCATCCCATGCAGCCTCCTAAGAGACGATGTTCTTTCCAGGTACCAGCTGAAAAGTGCAACTGCTCAGAATAGAGCAGAAATGGTAAGGCAATATGTCAGTCTGGAATGAGTAATTCAGTTCTTTGCACAGCAGGGGTTGTTTTTGTTACTACAAAAAAAGGGGGGAAAGATCTTAAAAGCAGGATATCTTCACAGCAAGCTATACATTTAATTCACTATTCAGGTGGAGTCACAAGCAACTCTTAGTCTTCAGTGCTCTACAGCAGTAAAATAATAAGCATCCTTAACTCCTGCATTATTCTGCCTGCCTTTAACATCCCAGGAATATTATTTTAAGGAGAGAGGTTCTTCCTGGAAAGAAAAAAAAATCTTATAAAATTTAAAATGCCATTTCCATGTGATTAAGACCATATTTGAGGTGATCTCCTCAAAGGACAACACAGATGAAGAGTACAACCTTCTGCCTTTACATATCATATTTAAAGAGGATCTCAAGTGCTTTGTTTTCTGGAGTTCTGGTGTCAACATGAGCACCACCAACAGCACCAGCCGCTGGTTGGACTCCTGCAGACTTCATCTTAGTCTTGAAGGGTTTTTTTTGTAGGACAACATAATGTCAATAATAACAGAACATGAAGGCCAGGTCAGCCTCAAGTCCAGACTTGCTTGTCTCTGCTCAAGAGGAAATAAAAATTACTATGAAACCTTGAGGTTTTCTTGCATGGGTAAATTCTGATGGTGAACAACCACCAGTGCTGAGGTCCCAGCCAAAGATTGAGCTCACACTTCTGATTTATGGCACATAAATCAAGATGACTTATATGATGAGATCACTTGTATTATTTGCCTGTCCATGCAGTGCTGTCTTGTTTATTTCTTTATTATGAAGAAAGATTTTAAAGGCTCGAGCAGAGAAACTTACATCTCTTATTTCCTGCTGGCATTCAAAATTAAGGCGATTTTTCTCATAGTTTTTAAATTACAGTGTCTAAACCCTGAATTAAGGCTATCCAAGGATGTTCCAAGTGTGATAAAGGAAGGATCTGCAAAAGGGGACCTAACCATCTTGGTAGAGGTCAATGCATTTGCTCTGGAGGCGCCTGACAGCTGGATCCAGTCCATCCAGTTGTGGTTGGTCTTAAATACCAGGCAAGTTCCCCACCTCATTCACCATCCTAATAAACATCACACTATCTGAGGAAAATTACTTCAGTTCTCTGAAGATGCAGGGGAGCTGTGAAAAACCTGAATAAGGCTCTGACTTTCTTCAGAGCTCTGAAGAGAGGGAAGGTTTCCAGCTCCCTGACTAGCAGCTCCCTTGCTGAGATGAGATTTGGCACTTTCTCCTCCTCTTTCTGATGAGAGGCAGCCAAGGAGGAGCCAGTCTGCTTCTGCTCGTGCATCGGAGATGTGTTCACAGGCTCACACACACACACAGATGCATGCACCCTTGCACGCCCAGGCTCAGCTTCCCTTCCCCCAGCTCCTCATGGCGCCTTCTCTGTACACCGCAAACAAATAAAGTGAACAACTGCTGCTGCTGTAGCCAAAACAAGGCATGAGCATGGAGAGAAGGGGAAGGAGCAGCAAGCACAGAAGCAACGAAGGCACAGCAAACCTATGAAATCAGGCCAGGCAAGGGGATGGAGTGGGACTAACACAGTCACAGCAATCATTTCGGCTCCCAGTGCAGCAGTGTGACTGTGCCAGGGGCTCAGTGGACACACCAGATGAAGATAAAAAACTCACCCAGGAACAGCACAGTCCTAAGACCACTGGGTTTGCCATGCCTGGCCATAACCACAACAGCATGTCCCATTTCTGGCCATGTTACTTCAAAGCCACCCCAGCAGTGATGCTTTCTGTGCAGCTCCTTGTTGGCCAGCCCCATGGTCACCTCTGCACCACAGCCCAGCTCTGTCAGGTGGCAAAGACCCTGCTAGAGTCAGCGTGGCTTCCAGGTTTCTCATGGCTAGCACCCATCAACTTGTCCTATAGCTGCCTGTTCCCACCCAGATGGTGAAACCAATTGGCTTGAATGGGACCACATGCCTCAGTGAGCCTTGGGCTTTCCGCATGAGTATATTTCACCTGGAAATGGGTTGTGGCAGCTATAGTAGGTCAGAAGGAGCTTGATGCCAGAGCACAGGCAGGGCTGGTGGCTCAGCCAGGTCAAGAGTGAGCACCAAGGGTGATATGAAGCAGGACAGTCCACAGCCCATGAGGAGAGAAGGGCATGGCCCTTAACTGTAGCCAGGGTCAGATAAGAGTCTGAGTCCCCGGAGCCTAAATCTTCAGCCACCAAATCGTAGTCATGTATCTCAGGAACCTCAAATATGGCAAATTCAACATCTGACTCTGGCTGAGCAGCCAGACAGCCATCTTAGGTGCTTCTCACCGGGGAAGGGGCAGCCAAGACAGCAGCATTGGAATGACAACATGCAGCAATGACAGCTGGAACAGCCCAGTGTAGATCCCTTCAGAAGCAATCCACCTCCATTTCTTTCACAGGCAGGTCTAATCAAGGAAACACAAAAGACACAGGCAGAAGGAACCTCAGGACGTCTTTTGGGTGGTCACCTGCTCAAGCAGAACTGCCACTAAGCCTAGACCAGGTCAGCTATGGCTTAGCCTGGGCAAGTCCTGAGAACCTCCAAGGACAGAGACTCCACAGCCTTGCTGGATAAATCCTTGCAGCATTGCACTTCTTCCTCATGATTTTTTTCTTAATGTCCAGCTCAAACCTCCCAAGCTACAGCTTGTGGCCATTGCCCCTTGTTTTACCTTCTGCTGTTACACAAGAGTTTGTCTCCTCTGCCTTTGTAACTGCCCTTCCAGCAGTTGTAGGTTACTATTACTTCCCCATACCTCCTCTTAAAAACAAGCCCAGGTCCCTCAATAGCAGACCTCTAACCATCTTAGTAACCCTCCACTGGCCCTTCTGTTTCTCAACATCCTTCTGGAACTGGAAGAGTATTCCAGGAGTAGCTCACCAGTGCAGCGTGAGACTAGCAGTAACTCCCCCTGATCTGCTACAGCCCAGTATGTGGTCTGCACTGTTTGCAATGAGAGCATGCTCTTCTTCATCTCCACGAACTTCTGAACTCCTTTCTGAACTTCTCTTTGTTACTAGCATACTTCTTCCTACCCTTTATTTCCCTAGTTAGTTTTACCTCCAAAGAGACTTTGACCTTCGTGATTTTGTTCGTAGATACTCAAGCAGTTCTTTTACACTCTTCATCTGCTGCCTGTCCTTGTTTCCACTCCTTTGCATGCCCTTTTAGCAGTTTGTTTCATTGAGAAGATCCTTGCTTAGGCAAGCAGGCCTTCTCTTGAAAGTCCTGGTCTGACTGCCCAACAGGACAGTTTGTTCCTCAGCTCTTAGTGTTTTCTTTAAAACTTAGGCAGCCTCTGGGCACCTTTTTCCTTTGTGGCAGCTTTCAAGGCAGCTCTTCCTGGCAATTTCCTAAACAAGCCCAAGTCTGCTCTCCTGAAGTAGGGACTCCTGATTCTGCAGCTTGCCAGCTCAGCCTTCCTCCACAGCCTGAGTCCAGTAACCTCAGGATGAGGAGGTAGCCCCATGGTCTCAGCTGTCAGCTCACACACCATTAATGAGATTTTTTTCCTATTACCATTACTCATGGTATTTAGATGCAAACCTGCATTAATGTTTGGCATTTCAGTGATAAGAGAAGAGGTGCCTCTCTGTGCACTTCTCAATACACGCTCGCAAGTGGTTGTGTAATGGTTTATGTCACCAGTGCACCAAACAAAGCCTAAGCAAGCAGAGGCATAACACTAGCAACTGCTAGAAAATGTTAAAGGTTGGGCAAAAAACAAACCATTGTTACAAAGGGCTTGAAAAAGGGTGCTTCAGCACTCCTCACCAGGGTACCTGGTGGGGTCAGGGCCTGGGGACAACAGCAGATCTGCTCTCCCCGAAGTTTGAAGGGGAAATAGAGTCCCAAAGTATTTTTTCTCACTTGACTTCTCTGCCCCGGGAGGAAGAAGTTACATTACAGTGTGGCTAGTTTTGCACCTTTCCTTTTGCTACCTGGCTGTCACACCCAGTCTTTGAGGACTTCACTCTGTCGGTGTCTGCTATGAGAGGGCCCCCGCTGGCAGAGGCTGCTGAGGCTTACTCTGACTCAGAAGCCAGGACTGTGTAGTCTCCTGTGACTGCTCCTTGAGTCAGCCCCATTCATCTCTCCTCAGCTTTCTCCTTGCAAAGCAGAGCAGAGTGGAGACTGTGTACGACTGCAGGATCCTCCCATAGGGCTGCATAATTTTTGCTGTTATCCCTGCCAGGAATTGCTATTGCTGTAACTGCTTCCACTTGCTCTTATGCCAGGTTAAATCTAGGCCATAATTAACCAATATTCTATTATGTAACTAGCTACACCCATGAACAAGAAATAAGTTGGGTTTTACCTAGACCTCCTGCCTAAGCACTTGGCCTCAAACTGCTCTCGCAGATCTCCAGGTAGAGAGATTTGGTGGTACCACACTCCAAAAGGGAGCTCCTGTCCCTGGCTCCCAAGGTGCTGCTGTTGGAGACCCAACTTGCACTTAGAAGCCCAACTCTGTAAGCGTTCAGGTGACCTAAATATCTACTGGCATGTACTAAGGCAGGTGGCTAAACCCAAGGGTGCAGCCAACGACTGTTCACCCCAGAGACTAATAGTTGGGGACAGCGTGTGGAAGCCCATGAGACTTCTTTACGGACATCCACTGCAGCATAAATGGAAAGAGAGGGGAGGTGATGACAGGCAGCCTTCTATCCCCCAGGGAAAAGGTATCTCCTGGGAGGATGGCATTGCCCAGGGCAAGGGCAGGCAGCTTCTTTTGAGAAAACTTCCAAGTGGTGGCAAGCAGCCTGGCCCCACGAAGTTCCCTCAAGGCAGGGAAGTATGTGCCTGAGCATCAGGTACAGCTGTGTCCACTTTTCTTCTCATGCTTATTAGACCAGTGAGTGCTTGATTTCACCATGTAAAACAGGAACTTGAGAGCACTGACTGGCCCTCCACTGGAAGAGCCAATAGTCCAGTCAGCAAGGGGTCCTTGTAGGAATTGGGGATTCAAATCTCCTCCAAAAGGGGCTTGCAGTCTGTTCAAAAATGACCAGATAGGCACTTCATCCCTTCTGAGAGGCATGGTACCTCCTCTTGTCTATGATTGGAAGAAAGGTTTTGGCACCAAACTTCAAGAGAAAGAGGGATGTAAGGGCAGTGAATCCTGAGTGCAGGCTCATCTCTCCCTGTGTGAAAGTCTTGATGATGGGCAGGATCCAGTCCCAAGAGCTGTTTCACATGCTTCCTGCTGGCCACCTTTGGGGGTCCCTGCTCACACTTGTTCTGGGGATCCAGCTCTGTAGATCCTCCTTCCCTGGATACCTCCAGGTGGTCTATAGTGCACATGTTAGAGAGTCCTGACAGCTCAGCCTTGGCTGCAGCTGATGTTGGAGCACCACGGCCTGGCACTGAGACCCTGTAGCTTCCCAGCTGGAGGCTGCATCTGCTCCCCGTGCACCACACAACCCCTACATAACCCACACAACCCCTGTACAACCCCACACAACACATGGCCTGCTCAGAGGGTTGGTGCTACATGCTGGACCCCGCAGAGGCAATTGCCCCAGTGCAGAAGCTGCCATGCAGGCAGTGCCAGCACAAAGAGGGTAAGCAGGAAAAAGAGAGAACTGTACAGAAGCACTGTGAGTCTGGGATGCAAGATTTCAGCTTTTCCACCCATCTGTAGAACAGGAGTAGGGTGTTCATGATATTACTTGCCTTATTCACATTTCCTCCATATTTTTGACAGTGAGATATGAGCATCATGTTTATCGACAATACTTACTATGCTGGAGTTATGTGAGCATGCTCTGGGGACTCTGTGTCTTCTATGCAGGACATCAAGCTCAGATTAGTTTAGATAATTTGTCAGGAAAGATGCCACATCCCTTTTTGCAGTCGTCATTCAGCTGAGCCTGCATCAACACCTGGAGGCCTTAAGTTGGGGTTCTGCATTGCTGCCAGGACTGCACGGAGTCTGTTTCCTCTTTCTTCAGAGGCAGCCTTTTCAAGCCTGCTGACCACCTGGGAACTGAAATTTCACCATATTTTCTCATGCTAATCCTGATGCCAGCACTGGATTTCAGCTGGATGATCAGCAGTCCTGCTGGAGTTCCACCGGCACAGCTCATTTTCACTCCCAAGCTCAGCCCAAGTACTGCTGGGATGCAAGAAGGGACTTGTGTTCCAGCTATGTTTCTGGAAATGTAGTTTTCATTCCTGTCTTTGCTGCACAACATTAAGCAAATGATCTGCAGTCAGGTTTTTCGAGCACCCAACATTCACCAGCAGAGCTTTGTCTTCAAGGCATGCAAGTCTTGCTAATGCACCATGATGGAGAGGCAGATTTTAGTAGGAGATTTTAAATATATTTTTTTGCCAGCCAGAGAGCTGTCATCTTAGAGCAGTCTGACTCTCTGCTCTGCTGAAATGGAAGTTACACTCTTCCTGCCCTGAGCTTGGCTTTCCTTATGCCTCAGTTCTCCATCAGTGAAGCTCCACTACAAATTCTTCATTGAGGCATTTGTAGGAGTAAAACATGGGTTTTTGAGGCAGTGAGCCTTGTGAACTAGCACTAGGAAATGTCCTGGACACTGGACCTGGATGGTCACTGCTGTCAAACTGCTTGAATGCCTGCTGGCATGCAAAATCTTTCCAGGCGTAGTCCAGGACCAAGGACAGGCCAGGGACCTTCCCTGACAAGGTGCTCTGTTCTGGAGGCTGAGAGAGTTTAATGGGCAAGAGGTGGGTTGGGTTGGGTTGGGTTGGCCTCTGCGTCTGAGGTTGGTTAGAAGTGTCTCTGAGGTACTCATATAAATGTCACCCCAGATTCCACAGTACAGGAAAACCAGAGAAAATAAAAGAGCGTAATACAACCACTACTATTTGAGAGGCTGGTGTTTTAACTTGTTTCACAGATGGGTGAAGAAGTCATGTGGTTAATCTTATACCTAAACATGCAGACATCACACTCAGAGTATGAAATAATATTCACTGAGTCAAAAAATACAAGTTTAGACTTTATTGGTTTGAATGCTACTCTCAAGCTTTTCTGAATGTAATTGTTATTTGTAAGTGTTCTCAAACACTTCGGAAAAAAACATTTTTATGCTGTGGGTTGTCTGCAAATGTTCATTTTGACAAGTTGCTGTCTGTTACTGGTATTGGACTAGTCACACAGTGTATCTTATGTTCCCTAACTGGATGACAAGCTTGTAAAACAGAAGAATAGCAAGTGACAGATACTAGCGTGATTTCTGGTTATTTTTTATAGTTCCTGATTTCATGGTCACTGTAAGCTGTATGAATACCATGAACAGGATATTAGGAATGAGGAGGTCATTGGCAAATATGGCAGCAGTGGCTAACCTTGTCAGAAAATGAAAGGCTCAATGATGAATCAGGGAGCTTCCCTTAAAACAATTAGCATTTAGATGCCAAGATGTACAAGGAAAGGTTTATAGGAAATAATGGATAGGATATAGTAAGGCTTGATATGTGAAAGGCTTGTCTAAAAACGCATGGCACATCAGAGAAAATGTTTCACAGATGTTTCACTCATATTTAAACACAGAGGAGAAAAAAGGGAAATATCCTTAAATCTCAAAACGACAACCTAACAGCCCAGAGGCTAATAATCTTCTTGCCCTCTCAAGATGTTCTCCACACCACTCTTTTCACTCTAATGAATTGAACATGGTTTCAAGCTAGAACAACCATCGTACAGAAGCATCTTGTTCCCAGGAACTTCACCTAACATGTACACAGCAAGCACTTGGTGTCCCAGTTAATTCTTGCACAGAACTGCAATAATTAACCATCTGATTCCTGGATTGCAACTTAGCGCAAATTACCAGTCTAACAAACAAACACATGCCATCCATCAACCAAACAAGCTATTTAAATTAACTGTAAGAGTGCAAATAGCTCAGAATTTTAACTGCTTTTTAAAAATAGTGACCAGGGATGAGGAAAAGGCTGTAGTACTTAATGCCTTCTTTGCCTCAGTCTTT
>NW_010180279.1:22447-64998 GCF_000695765.1 Mesitornis unicolor | reverse complement strand
GGTGACCCAAGGGGTGGGGATGAAGAGGGAGCGAATTGGTCAATCCATCCAGTCATTGGTATGGTTCCAAGTTCATCCTGTCCCCCCAGGTAAGGGCCAGCATTCTGACCAAGGGGGAAGGTTCTCATCACTCCATGGCTGGAGAAGTAACTCCCCCTTTCTAGCATGAATCTTAGGGTTTTTATCTCCTGATGTACATGACAGCAGGCAGGATGGTGCCTGAGTGGATTAGACCACCTGGGGTGTTTGTCTTTAGCAGTGTTTCCCCTTATCTTTAGTTATTACTCAAATTTCTGCATTACATCACCAGGCATATGTGCGGGTGGGGATGACTACAGCCAATCTTATCACTTATGTTAATGTCATAAAGTCTGTTAATTCACACCTGCATGGGTAGAGGTAATGGCTCCTTTGTTTGGGGCAGAAAGAAATGGGGGACTGGGACCATGAGGCTTCCACCTCACCTCACACTCCTCCAGGCATCCAGATAACACCAGAGATGGATCTAGTGATCGTTGCCACCTTGCCCAGTGCTTGCCACTTCGCCCAGTGCTGAGTTTCATGCTTCCAGGCATGCAGCTATGTGGTGTACGTGACTTGGGCTTTGTGACTAACTTTTGCTCTCTCTTTTCAATCTCTTACTTTAAACTCCCGTCCTCTTGATAGAAGAAATTAGATACTTTCTGTAAGTAGGAAGCCTCTTGCACTGGTAAGACAAGAAATAATAATTTATCAGACTTAAACCAGAAGCTCAGAAGAAAGTACAAGACGAATCATTTGACCTAAAATATATCTGAGTATCCCCTTCGGACGTTTATAGCAGGCCATAAGCTTTGCGGGGAAACACGTGAGGATTACATTATCCGTCAGTACCTCTTTTGAAGATACTTATTAAGGCTACAGTATTTGGGTAGCACAGCTAGTTGTTAGCTCATCTAAGTTATGAGGGTTTAATTTGTTGATTTTCATTTGTCTGCCTTACCATGTTTCTTTTACCACCTCTCAGGACTACTGATTTCACCGGTGGTATCTGTGAGCTAATTCCTGAAAACAGATGTCAAGGCTAAAAGCGCTGATTGAAGGATACCACGGGCATGGTATACTGTGGTCAAATTTGACTGTTCTTCTTAGCTCTAGAATATCAATCAAACGCTGGACAAGATTTTTAAAAGAAAAAAGAAAATTAATTCTGACCAAAACTGGTAATGTGTAATTTTGTCACTGGTCAGTTGTCCCAGACATTGTGACTGCCCACATTTGTCTTGCACTTTCACTGAGACTTAGAATTCATTCAGCAGTACTTTAAATTGATAGGTAATATTACAGTGCCCTGTTAAATACCTTTATTGGTTCACACTAACAAATATTGAATTTCTGTGGTGAATGAAGTTATTCCTCTGTAACTTAAGAATATTAAGAAATTTTGGTCATATTAAGAATAACAGTACTAGTTATTCTTACCGAGAACTTACCAACACATTGCTTCATGCTTTTCCTCCACTTGTCCAAAATAAAAGGTTGTTTAATGCTGTATTTGAATTCTCTTATCACATACATCCTGGCCTGCACTTCACCTGTTGGTCTGGGGTTGTCAGCATGTGAATAGTATTGGATGAGAACAACATAAGGCTAGAGCACCTAGCTACTATTCAGAAGGTGGGAAGAGAATGGAAATCTGAATGCTTATAGCCTTTTTAGAAGTCAAATAAGACTCTAATTATACTGAGCTAAAGAATGCCTATTAAAAAAAAAGACAACACGGTGTTTTTAGAGAAATTTTAATTTCCAGTGTACCTTTGTGCATCAAGCTTAGGATAAGTTATTGTGATGGTACAATGCACAGTGTTGTGAACACCAGTGCCATTATTGTGCCAGCTCTAATAATGAGAATTTTATTGTTTGGGAAGAGCAGTCTCCTACACTCTAGACAAAAGTGTAATTACTTTTGAACGGTGTGAAACGTGCTCAGTTTAATAGGACAGAGAATAGATTCACAAAGATTCAGATAAAGCTAGCTTGGAAGCCATATGTGCAATGTGGCAGTATGAAATTGTTAGCAGGCACCATAATTACAGCACACACACACACACGTGCGCGCGTGCGCGCACACATGCACACAGTTTCCCTGCTTAACTGTAAACTGTTGTTTTTGTAATAGGCTTATCTGAGCAAGACTAGTTCAATTAAAACAAAGCAGAACCAGTGGTAAGTTTGCATTTGTCTTTTTTTGATGTTCTTTCCTTCCTCTCTTAATGGTAAATTGATATTTATAAGATTATGAGATTGCATTGTTACAAATATTGCATTATAAATGTCATCACGAAAGTAGAACATAAAAGCAGTTTCCACAGATAAAATTTCAGGCTTGTATCAGAGTTTGATCTTTTCAATCTTTACACTTGTACTGTTTCAGAGAATGACTCTGCAGGCTATTAGTAAAAGGAACAAATAAAGAAGACTCAGTCAGGACCCATTAAAAGCTGTAGAAGTTGCCTACTGCATCGTTTAGTCCAGACCCTAGAAAACACTATGCAGTTATTGAGAACCAGTCATGATGGAGCCAGAAAAATCTCTGATGCCTTTGGTATCTGCCTAACAAATTTATCTTCCATATAATTCCATTATAACCTGCCTGTCCTTGTCATGATCTGTGTTTTCCTAGCTCTCCAATCCTGTCCCATCTATGTATGTTAGTGAATGCTTCTAGTATTTAGCAATCACTTGCAAACTGCTTGTTGTGTAGGTTCTATATGGGACAAGTAAACAACAACAATAAAATGCTTTCATTCTTCATGTGAGGCAGGGATCAAAGCCATGGTGCAATTCAGGACAAGTATGCTAGTTATGTAAGTTCCCTTGCTTTGTCCTACCACTCTCACTTACAGTGAGTTTTGCTTACTTGTGACCGTGGAGAACCAGAGTGGATATATCGTTCCAGTCAAAGTCAATGGGCAGAAAGACTGGCTGAAGTTTGAATCAGACTCTAAAAGGTCCAAAGGTTGGTGAGGGAACAATAAATAAGTAATGAAGTAGGAAAATATTTTTTTTTCCCTAAGCAGGAAGGTTAGAACTACATTTGAAACAATAAATTAACAAATCAAGACCAGACTTATTATCTATAAATTGCCTGAAATACAGGGTGCAGATGACTGTAATTTTTAAAGGCCATGAAGAGATGTGGAAACAGCAGTTGTTTGTTTTTGCTGAAGATCATCTTACTGTGAAGCAGTCACGTTTTTAATGGATTCATTTGAATGCAGTTAAGCAGAAAACAGTCAACTGAAAAGTAAACACCTTTGTTTTATAGAAGTGCTGGGAGCTGTATGTATCCATGGTTTGCAAGTGATTATATGCCTAGGAATCAATTCATTGACTTCATACTGGAAAATATCTTCATTTAAGCTTGTTGCATAAATACTAGTAAAATCTAATTCAAGTGAAAAGCTGAAAAATACAGGAGAAAAGATAGGTAAAACCATAAAACCCACAGTCAATAGGAATATTTGAACCAGATGGTCTCTCTTACGATGAAAAGACCTATTAAGTGCACTATGAAAGAAAAAAATAAAGTAAGCCTTAAAATTAAAAAAAAAACACCAAACTTGGTTATCTTTCTAAGCAGAGTAATCTGCCCTAGGACAGCCACGGTGGACACAGTTGGTTCATCCCAAATTAATATCTCAATCCAGACTGTCTTCAGTAAGTAGCTCAGTTTGGGATTACACACATTTACTGAGATCTGCTGGGTAATTTCATGGAGTATTGTATACTTTTACTGGAAATGGTGCATTGGCATCAGCTCTGCCAGGTCAACCTCACGGTATGTGCAGCTTCCATGACCTGGGAGCACAGCAGCATGCCCGCAGCAATATGTTGCAGTCAGTACCCAGATGACCATTATGAAGTGTAATGGTTTTAAACTAGAAAAGGGTAGATTTAGGTTGGATATTAGGAAAAAGTTCTTCAATATGAGGGTGATAGATTACTGGAACAGATTGCCAAGAGAGGTAGTAGAGGCCCCATCCCTGGAGATGATCCCTTCTTGATGGGGTTCTGAGCAACCTGATCTAGTAACAATGTCCCTGCTTACTGCAGGGAGTTGAGGTAGATGGTCTTTAAAGGTCCCTTCCAACCCAATACATTCTATGATTCTGTGATAAG
Source organism: Mesitornis unicolor (assembly GCF_000695765.1). Lineage (NCBI taxonomy): Eukaryota > Metazoa > Chordata > Aves > Mesitornithiformes > Mesitornithidae > Mesitornis > Mesitornis unicolor. Next base: position 60,837 of record NW_010180279.1, on the reverse strand, counting down.
ACTGGGACAGTGATGTCTTCCAGAGGGAGGTAGGAGATAGCACAGATTTAGAACAAAATCTTGAAGGTACCAATTTGAGGCACACTGATGAAGACTAGGATGTGGAGAAAGCCTCAGCAGGACTGCAAGATTAGTTTATAGCAACAATGTAAAGAGACTACATTTAAGTGTTCCCCCTACTTGCTACAGCTTTTGCTTTTGGCAGTCAATCCCTAAGCTGTGACAAAACCTACGTAGGATCTGTGATACCTGCATCCTACCAGAAGTCAAACAGTAGCTGTGGACTTTGTGTAGTTTCTCCAGTCCAGGTCCATCACCTGTGACACTCTGCCCACATATATTCTGGAACATCACCTTTTCTTTCCTGATAGTGAATCTTTATGGTAGTGTAGTGAGGCAAAAACTCTGCTGCCAGTTAAACACAGCGTTCTCCATGGTTCTGGAAAGAGAAGGCAGCAGAAATTTGCATGCTTTCCCCTTCAACTGATGGGGTTATCTCCACTGACCAAGCGTCTGCACTGTTAAGAAGTTCGTGGCCTTGGGCTGGCAGTGTAACTACCATCAGAAGAGAGAGCAGCATACCATATGTTCATACTCGCATCTGACATGTGCCTCAAGCCAAGGCATGGGGGAATATAAGCTGATTTTGCACCCTATGCAGTGCAAGCTTCTACTTTTGCACACCACCTCAACTCATTTTTACTTCAGCAGTTGCCCATTTGTTTTAAAACTTACTGAACATTTTCCCTGTGTGCCTTCTGTCTGCTGTACATGCTTTTCATATCCACCTTACTTTCTCCAAGCAGCTGGGGTGGCTTTTTCCCTTTCTTTTCACTGCAGGTGAGAAAGACTTGTTCTCTGTTTCCAGCTTTATAAGAGCAATATTACTCTATCACTTTCTGTCTGCTTGTAGTTGTTCTTTGAAAATCTTTTTCTGCCTTGTCCATATTCTTCCTCTGCTTGTAGTCATATTTAACTTAGTCATTTTTATTATTTTATATTCTGAAGCCTTTTAGTAAGTAGCTCATATGAAGACATTGCACATTAAAAGAAAGTATTGTGCTATTTGCTTGAACAGAATGTCAATAAATAGAGGATGGTTGTGTTTTGATACGTAGCTCTACTTTGATTAGAGATATACCAACACTGAAATGCATTGTGAAGCTTTGGTCATGGTTTCTTGAATTTCAGAGTTGCAAGAAATCTCAGTGATTATCAGCTCTGGCTCTTAGAAGTGCCAGAACTTTCTAGTACGCTCAGTACTCATAGTCATGTTTTACAGTCTCTACTCATTATCAAATGTTTGTGTCCATAGTTAGGATGCTACCCACTGCAGCGACAATTTGAAGTGTTTATTTCTTTTCTGTCCTTTTAATGGCTGAGTGAAATGCTCCCTTTGTCATGTTTTTTGCCTTGTCTCTTTAAGTACATTTTCTCAGGTTATACAAATTTAAGTTAGATTAGGCTTTGCCAAGGCCAGCTTTCTTTCTCTAATTTTTCTTGCCACTGCTAATGCTTTTCCAGATTCACTGAAAGTAATGATGGTTGGAGTGGTAATGAAAATGTGGCTTCAGGCAGTTGCTAGCATTTAAAGTGTCATGCCATCCAGTCATGTTTTTCTTATTTCATGAAGCTAGCTACTTCCTCTTGTCTTGAGTATATCAGTAAAATATCACCACCTTCTCCACTGTAATAAAGGGGGTTATTAATTTTCTCTGGAGATTCATGGCTGGAGAAGGACCTGTGGTAAAACAGACTACAGATTTCAATATGCCTTTGCTTAAGTACGGACATCTAACACAGAGAGGGGGGTAACCCCTAAGACATGTGCAGAAAACTCCCTAAGGGAGAAGATTGACATGCTGCAATGTTTCTGAACCAACCAATGTTCCAAAGTGTTTTGAGACAATTAAAGAGGAAAGAAACTTTCTTAAGTAAAAAGAGTCCTTGATGTTTGGGGTAGCAAGCTTGCCTGAATGGTTTGACCAGCCTGATTTCAAAATTCTCTTTAGTACTGTTCTCTGTTTATTTTTCCAGTTTAGGTGTAGTTGTGTGACAAGATAAGGCACTTTTGCTCTTTGCAAAGGAGAGGTAGGCTAAATGAACCATGTGAATTTAGCATCACTGGATAAACCAATGGACGTAACTGAGTGGAGTTTGTGCCCAGTTTAACTAAGGATAATTTTTGCCAGAGTAGTGTAAACAAGACTGTTCTTATGCATAGAAATAGTCTGCTTCAGCATCCTTTTTTTAATGCTTTTAGAACTGAATCCACCCCAAGGAAAAAAAGAGCTATAAAGATTAACTTCATGTAGTTTGTACAGGCAACAGGCAAATTATATAGATTGTCCAAAACACAGACCAGTAAAATCTCACATCAAACTGTTATCATCTTTATTTATATTGTACCCAGAGCATGATTTATTTTTATAGAGACAGAGAAAAGAAGCATTCCTGCCCCAGAATGCTTAGCTTATGACCCTGTTCCTGCAAAATAATCTTGTTGATTGGAACCTAATGCTGATGGTAGCAAGAGGGAGGGAAGGAGAGGTCACTGACTATCACTCCTTCTGCTCATAGTTTTTTGTAGGATTGGAATTTGATGACACAAAATAAGAAATATTATAGCAAAAGGTAAAATCCTTCTGATATCTCAAGTCTGAATTACTGCAGTAGATTGTATGTATATCTATACACTAAGTCATGTCAGAAGTAGAAGCTTACACTGCTTATTAATGTTACTAGCCAGAAATAATACAAAATGTCTGTACTTCAGCCCTTCCTCTATGTTGATTTTCAAATTTAAATTTAAAGTGTATGTTCCATCTCTGAAACTGTAAGTGAAACGTCCCTCTTTCTCGTTCTTTTAATTTTAAACTGCTGCAGTTGTAATCAGGAGGGTTGCTCAGGTTTGGATCTATGTATGTTCAAAGGCAATAGCATTTGCTGAGGTTAGCATAAAGCTGCCTAGGATCTGTGGGTCTCCAGAAAACAGCCATATACAGATGCAGAGCTTAGTGAATTTAGGACTTTCTAGGAGAGAGTTAGTTTCCTGTTATAGTTTTCTGTTAAATCCATGGAAGTTTTTATGGTATATGACAGCAGTCTGAATAGTAAATTTCTGTGGATTATAGGTTTGTTGGAACAGTAAGAGAACATTTTGGTTTTCTCTTATATAGGAAGAAAGTTAGCATAAATGTGGCCACACATAATGCAATGTTATGTCAATCAAATGTCACTTTTGGAGTGGGGATTCCAGGGTGAGGACTGCTTAGACCAAATGTTTACAAAGTGTATGTCCAGAGGTAAGCTAGTAACTTTAGGTTTAACTTTATGGTTAATGGAAGTAAATAGAGAATAGCGAAGTGTGATTCATTTTGTCCTAAGATAGCTTCTAAGTAGGTCAGAGAAATCACACCCTAGAAGTGCCTATTTTTCTTCATAGGTTGCAACTGGAGCTTAGAGCGATAAGCTCAGCTGTTGATCTCTATAGTTTAGAAGTCTGTAGTTAGATAACTTCAACCAAAAAAGCCTTGAGTGAGAGGTAATTGCCTGGCCAGAGAATTTGCTTTTTTGTAAGGATTTGCTATATAGTGCTTAGCTCTGTTGGGAATTTAAAGCATTTTGCATCTTGGAACTTAAAACACTCAAGTCACTTGAGTTTGTCTCCTGCGTCTGGCTGACGTTACTGTGAGTCCACGGCATATTCTTCTTTAAAAATAAAATCTGCAAATGCCTTTTTTTAAAAAAAACCCAACTTTTATTTTTGTTGTCTTAACACAGACCGTAATGCACATAGAGTGTGAGGGAGAACGGATTGATCATTCATGACAGTTACATGTATAAGACTTGTTTAAATTATTTTTAAACCAATTTGATAAATTCTATTGGAAAACAGTTTTCAGGATTTTATGTATTTATAAGCAAAATTGAAAATAGAATGATCCAATTTTGCAGAGAATACGTCTGTGGTAGATGATGTACTTTTCCTGTTTGCTTGCGGCCAGTGTAAACTTAGCTTTTGGGCAGAGACCATAGCTTCAGTTTTGAAGCTGTCAACATGAGTATTGGGTAATATATTGACACAGGGCCACAGTGAATTCCCTAGTTTTCCATGTGGACAAACTAATTTGACTGAAATCTTACATTTATACTTAGGGCTTGTATCTTTATTTTGCTCTGTAAAATACCACAAGAGTTGTTGGACTTCATACTTGTAATTTCATAAATATTAACAAAAATGGCAAGTTTTCAGTTTACCAGATGAAATTAGACTGAATTCCCAGCTTCCTAGTTGTTGATTTATCATTGGCGATTCACTTCTCTTGTCTATGCCTTAATTTATACGCTAGTACAATGGAAATTATACTTGGCCTTCATCCATAATTGTCTGTGGTTTGTTACTGCTCCAGACTCATGGAGATTCTTGAATGCCATACAGTTCACCAAAGTTTTGGCAAAAGTTAGGTGTCTGGGCTCTCTTCACAGTTTATGGAAGAAGATAACCGCCCTCCCAGTGCAACCTTTCCAATCTTAAAATAAGCATCTAAGGCAAGAAAGATTAATTACCCTCTGAAAGTGCCTGTCTATTGACTATAGAGGGAGCCTTGATGACTGGTTTAGCCTAGATATCTAATTTGGGTCTAAAATTAGGTGGGAGTAATTCCATTTACAGTACACGGTGGAGTTAAAGAAATAACACACATTCCTGTATAAATATTACCTTGTATTTTTGTAACCATATTTAAGCTCATCTCTTTTTTTGTTTGTTTTTTTTGTTTGGTTAGTTGGGGAGTTGGTCTTTGTTTTTTTTGTTGTTGTTGTTTTGTTTTGTTTTTGTTGCAGGGGCAGTGTGAATATTCTATCAGACTTCTTTTTTTAACCAGCAGTGATCGTGTTTAGTGGGGTTTTAAGAACTGGACATTGCCTAAAAGCAAACCTTTTATTGTATATCTAGTTAGCAATGTTAATTCAAATAATAAATTTTACACTTATGTATACAGTTTAATATGTGTTGGTTAGCAACATAAATCGGAGAACAGAAGCAATCCAATACACCTTTAAGAGGTTATTTTGAGTAGATTCTCTCAATAACGAAAGATGGCGTTGATTCCAGTGGTTTTCCACATTTTAAATTTAGGAATTACTTCTCTATTGCTATTAGAAATTTATGTGCTTAAAAAAGTATCTGTCATTCTTACTATCAGCTGCAATGAATGTCAGATTTTATTATTAAATTTAATTCATTAAAGAGAACACAGTGTAGGTAACCTGTTGTGTCTGAAAGATTTGATTTAGCCTTTCCTGGTCATGTTCATAGCAGTACTGGCAAGTCCAAATGCCATGTGTAGGCTTAGTAGATAGACCTAGCAATATATTAGTTAAGAAACTGTAGTTAAGTTCCAGTCTTACTCTGTAGAAACCTTTCTGCTGTGCTTGTTTTAATTCTATTTATGTCCACATCTATGTTTAATCCAGAAAGTGGGTATATATACATGTGCGCAGTTTCACATTTTGGCACCATATTTGGTATATTGTGTGCTGTGACTTGTATCATGCCTGCAGGCCATAGGAAAACGACACAAATTAAATGTGAAATAGAGAGGAGATGTAATTTAAAAGTTGCATGTTCTAGAGATGCAGTATGGCATATGAGAGTTGCAACATATTGCAGAAAATTCACCCTATTTCCCCAACAAGACGACCATGTTTTCAGCTGTGCAGGCTGCTGGGGACATAGGCAGCTTTCCTAGCTGTTCTCTCAAAATAGCTGTCGCTGCATTTTATTTGAGGCAGTATCGTGACTACACATGCTCTGTCTTCTTTTCGTTCCTGTCGAACTACACAGGTCAGTGTTCTCCTCTGCCCTCTCCTGTGATTCTGTTATTGTATTTATTTTACATAGACATGCAAGTTCCCTTTTTCCTTTTACATATGTTGTTTTGCTTCATGCTGAGAAAACTCCACAGACTGACAGGGCGTGCTTTTTTTATTTTTCTTTTTTTTTTTTTAAGCACTCCAAATTCTATCCAGCTTTAAACTCTTATGTTTATAACCCTGAATATCTCTAAAATGTCTTTACCTAAAACACTTTATGGTTTTATTACCAGGTTTATGCCAGCAATAATATTCACATCAGCTTTCTTAGGGATAATCTTTAAGCAGAACCTAGCAAGAAAGGCTTTGAAAACTATCATTCCCAGGAACGCAGATCTCAGAACATGAAACATCGGTTTAATCGCCCTCTATGACAACTTAACACGACAGATTGAAAAATACAAGCCGATATGGAAGTGGGATCAATGGATTATCAAAGTCCTAAACATCTCTTGGGGGGCGGGGGGAGCTTTGGGGTCCATTGGCATGCGTAAGACGTGAAGTTTGCATAGCTTACCGCAGATCCGCTGCCGTCTAACTGGCAGGGAAGTTGAGAGGGAGAGAGAGAGATTTACATGAGGGAACTCAGGGGGCTTTGTCACGGCAATTGTATAAAGTGATATACAGTGCAAATCGACTCGAGCATGTCCCTGGATAGCAGGCGGTTTACAGCCTCTTCGAGCAGAGATTACTGCTTTATCTTGTCATACTAAATTAACGTGGCAGCACACTGTTAAACAGTGGTGACCTCTTCATCTGTGGAAATTGCTGCCTAGAGGAGAGATGGTATTTAAGACTCTTTCTCTCTCTCTCTCTTCCCTCCCCACTTTCTCTCCCTCTTACCCTCCCTCCCTCCCTTTCTCTATCTTGTCTTTTTTTCCCTGTAGGGCCCTGAGGCATTTTTGGGTTAGATTGTAACATTAAAGACAAAAAGAAAGAAAGAAGGGGGGAAGGGAGAGGCTTTTAACATCAAGGTGACAACAGCTATGTGTTAATTGGGCCTTTGTTGTTTGATTAATAGCCACTTTGGTGGAGAATATTAAGACAGTTGTTTGGACAACTTTCTAAAAATGACATGTCCTTTCAGTAAACTGGGATTAAGCAATGTTGTCTGGTCTGCATGTTTTAACTCCTTATTGTTATTGCATTTAGTCCTAAATTTGCAGTTATTTAGGAGTGAACATGCCGTTGGGCTCTTCTGGCATCATTCTCAGCTGGCATACATTGACATAGCTCTCTCCAGTGGCACTGCAGTGAGCTGCTCTCATGCTGGTCAAGGTGATGAAAAAGCCACAGAAATGTATTTGCGCTCTTGTGTAAGACTGTGTCGAAGGATTTTGAGAACTAAATGACGGTCCTAGAAACACAGCAAAGTGGGAAAAGGACCATATCTTTTTAATTGAGGTGACAGTGTGATACAGAAGAATGGCAAAATTAAGTCTCACATTCCCATCTTTTTCAGCAAACTGAGGAGATGGAGGAATGACATATCTTCTGTAGACTAGGTTTTCTGTTACTGATTTTTCTGTTTACTATGAGGTGATTTATTGTGGGTCCAATACAAAGCTCTTCAAAGTCAATATAAAGACTGCTTTGTCTTTCATAGGCTTTGGATCAAGGCCTGCCTGACCCTAGGCAAATTATTGCAAATCAGTGTTATCAAGTCCTTCGAAATTTGCAAGCATACCTGTCCAAAGGACTAATTTTTGCTGTAGTTTTTTATAAGCAGTTGAGAGTCCAGGTGAAGTCAGGTTGGCCAGCCTCGCACTGGAGATGGCCATATGTGCTGTAAATAGTAGCATTATGGCTGCATGTTTGAGTGGAGAAGTCCTTCCCTATGTCTTTCTTTGCTGAATCTTTAGCAGGTTCAGTTCCTACATTGTTGACAAAGAGAAAATGGTTTTACTTGAAAAACTCAGCACTGGCTTTGGGATATCATAGAGCTTTCACTGCTTCAGTCATACGAAGAATGTTATGAAAATTTAATCATCTAAGACGGAAAAGGACTTTTAAGATCATCTAGCTTGGATTTTTCCTTGCCTTAGACAATTGTTCCTTACTGTGGATTTCTTGAGCTGCCACCTACACAGATTCATACAAAATTCTGTGCATTTTGTATTGTACATTTTGTATGTAACATTTTCAGAGGCAAGCTTTTATTCATTCCTCTGAGATGCCACCAAAGCTTATTTTTGCAGTAGAATATTTGCCATTTGAGATGCAATGTATCTGTGAGCACCAATGTTATAATGGTTTTCTTTGGATGAATTTTGAAGGCCATTGAACTAAGCACTTACACTGGAGATACAGAAAGGACTGACTTCCTGATTTATTATTTTTAGAAATCGATGCATTTGATAATTTATGTACAACTTACAGAGGCCGCGTAAGTGGCTCATGAATCGATCAACAGCCAGCAAAAATGAAAGCTAATGAGCTCATTTCAATAGCAACTTGTTCATTAGCAAGTAGGCTCACTGATCTTTCAGGTTTTCCAGTTCAAAGTCACATGGTCTTTGCATGTTCTTGGAAGAAGCAGTTTCCTTGAAAAGATCTAAATAGAAAAAGAAAGCATGGTGAGGTTTTGAACATTTTCTTTTTGCTTGAACATACACATTTACAATAAATGGCTGATAGTGGGCTAGAGGGGCAGCCACCTAATGGTCTGCAGAGCTAAACCTGTGCCCGTCACTGTAGTACCAACAACTTTCAGAAGCTGAAATTGAAATCACTAGTGAATTTGCAAGATGTATGGGAAGAGGAGTATAGAGGCCTCTTCTCTGCTTCTTCATAGACATGAATATATTCTCAGCACAGCATTTTCAGCCCAGGTTTTCTCCAGCTCAAAAGTCAGATGTGGGATGCTAGAAACTGCATTACTGTACAGAGCTAGGCAGTGTGTGCTTCCCCCCATTCACAGTCAACACCGTGGCCCATCCTGGTTAGGTGACACTAGGCCTACGTCCTCTCTCTTGTTAATAACTATTTGATGCCTTGTTTGAAACATTTTGGGGATTCCAGTAGGAATTTTGTAGTGTGTACACAAAACCTATGTCGTTTGGCCCAGATGTTACTCTTCTTGGTAAAGATACCGAGAGCTGAAGAAACATGGGAATTAACCTCCCCCTAGTAAGTACTCTAAGGGGCAGTACCAACATGTGTTGTGGATTTTATGTGCTAAGGCTCATAAACTTGCCTGAGAGTGGGTTTTTAGCGTTGTCCATTAATAGAGTTCATTGGTGTCCAGCGCAACCATTGATTTTTCCTTTTAGTAAAGAAGCAAATTCATTATTAATCTTTTTGAAAAGCAAACCCACTGCTTTAATTACCAAACATTTGATAGAAAATTCTTGAATCCTTATGTTATTTATATATGTAAGTATATATGTAAAAATATGTAGGTGTGTATATATATGTGTATATATACACAAACATACTTTAGCTATCTCCTATAGACATGAGAATTATACTGCTCCTAATCAGACTGGAAAAAAACAGATTCTTGACAGAGTTGCCTGAGGCCCCTGCAAAAGAGGGACTCTTGAAACATATTTTTAAAATAATTTTAAAAAGACAGATTTTCCAAATCTCAGGAATAGATTTTCAACTGCCTGATTTGGCTTGAAATGAGTTGGCTGAATTGGTTTCTTTTTTTTCTTTTAAGTAAGTCTATAAAGCTTAGATGAATCTGGCTCATTGTTTAACACTTATCTCATGAGTAAAGCTTGAGAGGTTTGGCTTGAAACTTACCAAATCACATCTTTGGAAAATGGCCCAAGCCTATTGATTTATTTGAAAAAAAAAATGCCAAAGCAAAATACAACTAAAATACCCTGATCCAGCTTAGAGAGTAAGTCCCTTACAGATCTATGGAGCCTCTACTGAATGAGCTCATCTATTTCTCAATGTATGTGGGCCCTGCCCTTTTTGGAATGGTAGGGCTGAGAGGGATTGCGAGAGGTCATTTAGTCCCAGCTTCGATCCAGGGTTCAGCTGTACCAATGTCATTTCTGTCAGATAATAGTGTGACTTCCTAAAGTTACTCAGTGCAGGAGACTTACAACACACCAGTCTGTCTGTCCCGGTGCATTGCTGTCTTTACCATTAGAAAGTTATTCCTGACATGTAACTCAAATCTTTTCTGCTTCAGTTTTAGCTCATTAATTCTTGTCCTGGCCACTGAAGGAAGAGAAATGTAGTTCCTCTTTTCAGCAAATGCTTTTGTATTTGAAGACCGATATCACATGCTGCTTTCTCAAAATTGTCTTCCAGTATGTGGAGTTCTTGTCTCCACCATATTTTTCTAAAAATTTTTTACTGTTTTTTTGGTTTATTTTCCACTTCACAGAAACTAGTAATAGTGGAAACATTTACGTTTTAACAGCTATGTCTCCTGTTTAACAACAGATGATTTGCCATTAATGACAATGACGTCTGCAGCAGACGCATCTGAGATGCTACTGAAAAACCTCGATTCCAAGAAAAAAACAGAGTGGCTCATTAACAGTTTCATAAATGATGCTGAATAGTTTTGTTCAATTAACTTGCAGCTAAATCCTCTCTGGTACTGTTCTATCTAGTTAGCTGTGGTTTAATTTTAAATGGAAGGAAGGCCTTGTGTGCCAATGTCTTGTGTGTAGTTCACTGGCAGAAGACAAGTTTTAGGGCTGTTTATCTTAGCTCTAATTGCAGTAGTTGTGGAGTAGCATAATGGATTGTAGTTCCCCTTGCATATCAAGAGAATTGCCAGTAAAGGCTGACTACTGTATCTTTTCTTATAGGGAGGATGAAGAAGAAATATTGAGTCTCAGATCCTAGACTGAATTTCCAAGACAAGGAGTTGGCAGGGAGGAAATCTTCTAAATTTAAGACATTTGATTTGGAAGTCAATGGGAAAAAATAAACATTAGACCTCATGATATCAATCACTTGAGTCATGTTTAAAAAGTACTCAGTCCTCTGAACGTAATTATTTTCATATGTACAAGATAAAGTATGCAACAGATTTAAAATCAAAATCCATTTCCTTTTATGATCTTTAAGGAATCCACTGTTTTTACAAGCTGAAATCAGGTAACTGGTATAATGAGGGTTGTGCTTTTCTGTATTTTATGGATTTAATAAATCCTCTGTTAAAAGGAGTTATCAAGTCAATCTTCCCACTTTATTAGAAGACATTTAGTTGTAATTGACCTTGATATCAGTCAGCAGTTTTCTTTTTACTGTGTTTTGGGCTACTTGATAAGAGAAAAGCCACGTTCCCCTTAAAGTGATTCTTTTTCCCTTGTCTGTCTATTTTTACATTTCGAGATTTTTATCTTGTGACCACCAGAAAGAAGGTATATGTATGAGCCATCTGGAAATCATAGCTGTCTGTGCTCCTGGAACTTAATGCGTTTTACAAAGCAGTGAAGTAAGTACTGACCCTAAAGGGAGAGTGAAGCGTAGGAAGGTAGTTAATTTGGTATACACCAAAGCTTTTTTTTGAGCTCTGCTGTGGCAACTACAACTCCAGTGGTGAATACTTACTGGTTTCTTCACATCTGTGCATCTTAGAGAGGCTGGCGATCAGTCTAGGGTACGGTGGAATTAAGGGGTGTGCTTTATTACCAAAGGAAAACCAATGTACAAGACAAGATGGCATTGATGAATTAAATTTCCAGTTGATAATGTGGTGAAGCCTTTTTCTTTTCACTCGCCCTCCTTACTCTTTTTAGTGAACATTTTTAGCCAACTCCCCCTTCTTTGGAAGTGCACAGTGCCACTGCAGTCGAAAAGTTGAAGTAATTGATGGCAGATGACAGCTGCTGCTGAACAGCTCAAACGCATGCTTCCGTGAGAAACTCGGGTAGGATTTCACAACATAAATATGTTATAGAAATCTTACAGAGTTAACAGAATTTGAAGACCACATGGTTATAAACCACAGTAGGTCCTGTAATAGAACAAGTAAACTTTATATGGTGGTAGGAAGATGGCTCTTAGCTCACCAAATAGAAATATTGTGAACAGGCATGTTCCTTGTGCTGAAGCTAAAAGCACAAAATAGTAGATATGGCCATATGTGTCAGAACTCTTCTGAATTTTCTGTGTGTGTTTCTGAGGACATTGTTTGAAGATGCCTATAAATACAGGTTATTAGCATATATTATTTCCAAGAAAGAAGATGGAAATAAAAATGAACAAAATAGCTCTGAGATTTTGTCAAAAGCAATGTGAATTAAGGGACAGTCCTTTAAAATGGATGTTAAATGGATGGTGTTAGAAAACTGACTGGAGGACTTACCCCAGGAACTGTGGTAGGAAACAGCTCTTCATCACTGGCAAAGGATCAGTTTGTTCTGTTACAGTTTCATGTTTCGCTTTCAGATTTATCAGTTCTCTGTCGGGTCTCTTTTGAACTGTTTTGATAAATAATTGTACTTGTGAAGGTTAATGGAGTGTCAGTCCCTTATTTACTCTCAAGTCAAATGTGGCGCATGCTAGTCAGAAGTGTAGCTCATGCTTCATGACCAGCTGACCTTAATGCTTTAAAGTGTGGTTATAGTCAGATAAATGACTGTAAAAATGACATTAAAGGGTCTCACGTTTTCTGTCTTGCTGTGGCTTTAGAGGTCAAATTTAGTTGCATAAAAATATGATATTTTTATTAATTGCCTATAATGCTAACTTAACCTGGGGTTTGAAAATAAAGCTGTGTCCTTTCTGCCTCATGTCATCTCTAGTAATGAATGTTTTGCAGATGGTAGTTAACTGACTGTTTTGTTGATGATACATCTGCAAAGCAGAGTCCAGTTCCTTCTTTTGTAGCTGTATTGACTCTTTATTGCTAATGATTGTTAAAAAAACTTAGTCAATAATGCAAGCAGATAGATGTGACTTGGAAAATACATGGGGAGCAAATAAATACGTTGAATAAAGATGACATTTTAAAGCCACTGTTCTGCCTATCCCCATACATTGTTGGAGGTTCAACTGTTGCAGAGGCAGAACACAAATGCTTCCATGTAAACTTCTAATCTGTGCCAATTTATAATTAATGCAACCCTTACAATCACAGAAACAACTAACAATTTCCAAAGCTGTTAGTTATTGTGTTTTCTGGTTTATTTTCACTAGTATCTTCACTGGATATTGTAAGAGAGTGTTTCTTTTCTTCAGTGCTTAAGCAAAAGAGTGAAACCTAAGACAAACTAGCCGCTCTTTTGAGAAATTTTCACAGCTAATTCTGGTTGTATTTTATTAAGTGTACACTGTGCATAAGCTAACATTTTTGGTACTAAGAGTCGTTCTGTTACTTCCAAGGTAGAAAGTTCTACTTTTTACTTAAGTGAATAATAGCTGCAATGAAAATGAATTAACTTGCATGCAAAGACTTAAAATAAAATGTGTTCTAGAAGTTAGATTTCCAGAGCAGTTAGTCTTCTGAACAAGTGATCCCATTGTCACTGAAAATAACCTGAGAAGGTAAATGCAATTTGCCGATGGATATCTTCTGAAACTCTGGCTAGTCATTCAGTATTTTGGCCAGCTTCTTTAGAGAATAAGTATGTGCTGAAATCAGGGGAATGAGGCTTAAAATTAATATCTTAGTGGAAAAATGTTTATAAAAGGATGTTGTTTGTGCAGTCCTCAGAAATTCGCTGTTTAATCACTGAAAATATAACTGTCCATCCCTGTTCTGTTCTATAGGCCTCCCTAGTCTGAGGTTTTCTCCTCTGAAGATTATGTTTTGGCTGATTTCGGTCCCTGTGATTTACATATCTGATCTTGTCACATTACCACCTCCTTATCTGATAACAATATCTTGATTTGTATAGGCTTGAGGTGAATTTGAACCTACAATGTAAAAACTTCCTTATTTTATGACTCTGATTCCCAAATAACGGGGGAAAACTGATGGCGTGATAAAGTTGTGTGACACCAGGTTGAAAGGGCAGCTGGCAGAGTGTATGTATGTACTCTTTCCGAGTTTTTTAATTTTTCTTTAACATAAGGCCTGGATGGAAGGAATAAAGTACCTTACATGTCTATGAATGACACAGACATGCTTCCCAATTAATTCGTGGCACTGATGAAAGAAAGAAAATGGTCACATTATAACTATCACTTAAATTAGTAGCCATGAATGTGACTGTGTTGTAGTACAGTAACTGCTGAGGAGAGCAGTCAGTGGTCAGCTGTGCCCGGACCTTGCCGCATAGTGTCATTGTAACGTCTTTCAGCCCTCTATTTTTTCAAAGTTTCTTTGAACCTGAAGTTATGAGACACTATGTAATGTCTGAATAACAGAAATATAATACCAAAATGTATAGAGAAGAGCTTTATATAAGTGTCTAAGTGCAACTTCCAGTACTGTCAGAGATACTGTAAGGAAGATTGGATGCCGGTCTTACATGTCAGAAACTAGCTTTTGCCTACTTTTACCTTGCACATTACAGATAAGCTTTCAGCACAGTTCCTTTTTATAGTATCATTTGCATATGATTTTCACTCTTACTTCACAGAATTTAATTTATTCAGACAGTTAATTTTTTAAATTTATAATCTCCACACATGTGTACATTTGAAGATCAAAAACCCTAAACCAATAAATTTTATGTATAGTCTTCTGAGTATGTTTAAATATATTTGCTCTAAGTGTAGACACTCAGACCAGAATTGAAGGGAGGAAGAAAAATAAGAAAACCCTCTGAAATGTACTGTAATTTCTTTTTATGCTTATGAATATATATATATATGAAGATGAAGTGTGACTCTTTATAAGCAAATACTATGTCTCTGGGCCGTGTCTGTGCTCAGGGTCTCTAGGTGCTCAATAGGAGCTTTTAAATTATTTTTCTCTGTTTGATGTTTCTAAGTATAATGAATGGATGGCAGAGAACTTTTTGTTTGAAACCTTCTGTACATCAGCTCAGTGCTGGTAGGCACAGCAATACCTGTTTGGATTACATCCTGAGACTCACTCTTGATAAATTTAAGGTCAGAAAAGGCCAGATCTTGTAAAACCGTACTCTGTTAGTCAACCAGTACTTCCTTGTCACAAAGTAAGCTTACATTCTTTCCAGCCAAAGTGGAGGAAATTGTGTCTTTCTTATTTGGGTTGGGCAATTCTGTGGGTTTTTCAGCATCTCTTTGTGATGACTGAAAACTATAGGGAATACTCAGAAATCAGTGATTCAAAGAAGAGCTTAGGGAAGAAAGGCTAATTCTGGCAAAAAAGTTATTCATCCTCTCCTAATGGTGGGTAGTTGCCTATGACTGTAGAAGAATAGATATTCTTTCGGGTTTTTTGTTTGTTTGTGAACATGACATACAACAGTGCACAAAATTAATTCTTAGGGAAAATGTATAGTGGACTTAATCAGCTACAGGCATATTTCTTTAAAAAATGACATAAGAGAATGAGTATTATCTGCCTTAAAGCTAATAAAGATTTGTATTACTCAGAATAATTTAGGTAAGTGATGAGAAAGAGAAAATTAGCATTTCTGTACAGTTTGCTTACTGTGTAATTCTTAATCAGGAGTGTCACAACATCCCTTGATATCTTATCACAAAGGTCTCTTCATAGTAGGCAATGCATGCTACTGACTACAGTTTAAAGGAACAGAAAAAATAATAACTGATCAGAATAACAGAGTGAGAACAACTGTGAATCTGTCATAAATTAGAATTTATTGGGTTTTTTGCATCACTCAACCACAGTCTAAACTAGCTTCTGTGTGCAGGGTCTATGTGCATTTTAAATCTTGTTTAAGCTCTGCTTGAATGAGCTTTAGAATGTGACTTAAATGAGAAAATGACATCATGCTGCTCCCCTGAGCAGAACATAATGTTACCATTTGAGGTCTACTAAGACCCAGAAGAGTGAACAGAGAATTGGTTCTCAGGAACCCCTGTGTGCTGTTACCTTGTTTTGGAACTTGGCAAGTCAGTTCATGTCATTTCCTAATTTGCCCTACACGTGATATCACAGAGGGATTTTGTGGGGATTAATTAGCAATTTTTTGAGTAAATCTAACACATACTATATTTGTGTATCAGAGTTAAGGGATTTACTTTTGTCATATTATTTTATTAATTATTCTGATATATTTTGCATTCTCGAATTGAACACCTTCCTCTGTTTGAGGTGCGTAAGATCCAAACAAGATTGATTCCTATTCTGTAAACATCTTCCATGGAACTGACTTTCTGTGAATGTATTATTCTGTGTTGATAAAACACAGAATATATATATATTCCTTTATTATTGTTGCTGCTGTTGTTATTTATTTGTTTGTTTATTTTTTTATTATTATTTCCTGTGCAGTCTTTCCTCCAAAGTTTAAAAAACTGCTTTGGCTTACACCAGAATTCCAGATTCTATTTCACTGAATTGTGGAATAGTCATTGATAAAAGGAAAATCAAGTTGTAAAAGACAAAGAGTAGAGCAAGTGAAATAAGTTTTGGAGGGAAAATAAGTCTTTTAATAGTTTATAAAAAAGGATGAAAATAGTTTACGCTTGGAAAAATTCTGTGAATTATTGTTTGAGTAGGAGTTGTTTAAGAAGTGTAAAAGAGTAAGTAGTAGAGAATAATTGGTGAAGTCTATAAAAAGGAGGTAAAATAATAGAGAACTTAGATAAAAGCAGATTCATGACTCCCAAGTGCTAGACAATATGCATTTCAAAAATAAATAAATTAGGCAAACATATTTCTGAGCCATTTTTTGGAAAAAATAATATTCTGAATGTTGTATCTTATGCTACAGTTAACTCCTATGGAGACTATGGAGCTATTTCTCAAGTAGCTATTCCATTTTAATAAAGTAATGTTTTCTGGCCCTTCTAGAAAATGAGAACTTCCAGAAGACTGCTTTCAGAAAAAGAAATAATGTGATACTGATCTGTATGTAAGCAAAGATGATTTTGACAGTTGTCATCCTGTAAGTCTAGTTGTAACCTTTTGAAAAAGAGAACAAATACTCAGTAAAACTAAATAGATGTGAAATGAGAAGGCTCGTGAAAAACATATAACATACGTAAAGCACACCATGAATATTTTGAAAGTGTAGTGGATTTAGCCACACGCCTGTCCTTCATGTAGGATATGTGTAAGATTGCCGATAGTACATGTATGGGCTAGGATCTTCAGAAGTATAAAGAACAAGTAATTCCAAAAGATTTGATTGTTGGAAGTAGCACCAAATTTAGTCTGTAAGTGCAAGATGCTTCCTTCATACAGTGAAGATCCTTCATGCAGTGAGATCCTTTATGCATCTCATCTGAACGTTTCAGGTAAAGTAACTATAGAAAAATAAAACCAGTAATGCATGAAGTTATTGAGAGACGTTGAACAGCATCATTTTATTTCACTGGTATAAGGAGACAGAAATAAAAATTCAGAAATTTTTCTGAATATCAGAAAAACACGGGTACCTTCTTTGAAAAGCCACAATGGCAGAGGTTGTCAGAGGAATTCCTTCAGTAGAAATAAGGAAAATCTCCTAGTATTTGTGACAGCATGCTCTGCACAGGTGTCCTTCATTATAGTACCTTTTTACTTACCCTGGCCTGTCAGAGCCTCTTACTTACATAGCAACATCTGTCTCTCGTGTTATTCTGAGGTGGCTGGAAAAAAAGTGGGCTGAAAGGAATATGGTTATGGTAGTCCTTTGCCTGCTGTAAGCTGTCTCGTTCTTGGTATGGTATTCATACAGCAGTGAGTGCTTGTAGCAATATTTTAGAAATATGGAGAAATAAATACATTGTTATAGAAGTTTGAACAAGTGAATTACAATTCACTCATTAAAGTTGCCAGTGGTACACCAGGGAGAATAAAACTGTAATATCAAAGGAATTGAGGGAAGACTGCATAGCAGGAAATAATCAGATGTAAAATTACAAACTGATACAGCTGGATAAAGTAATCCAAAACACAGATAATCAATGGGAGTAAGGCACTTGGAAAACAGTAATGCTGAAAAATATTTAGGTGTGTTAAAACAAATTAGATATGAGCTTGTCATGCAGCTTGGCAGCAAAAAAGGCGGTAACAAGGAGGTGATTGTCCCTCTCCTCTTAACTCTGCTAAGATGCATGTGGAATAATGTGTTCAATTCTGGCCATGTTAGAGAAGTCAGCAAATTGGAGGGATTTCACATGCAAGCAACAAATGATTAAAGAGTTGTAGCAGCTGATTTGTGAGGGAAGACAGAAAAAGGAAAGGCTAAATATGGTCCAGTAATAACAAAGTAAATATATGCTAACTGTCCAAGCAGAGGTGGATGGTACAAGCTCTAACATGGAAAAGGACTAGTCCAGAGTGCTGGAAGAAGCTGCTCTATAAGAACAGCTTTGGGCTGAAAGGAAGTGAATATGAGACAGTATTTCAGAGCAATGAGGTTGTTTGTTTGATTTGGGTTTTTTTTTTACTGTGTAGAATATTTGGAGGGTGAATGGGAACCCTCACTGTCCATTTGAGGCATTTTGTTAGCCCAAATGTGTTGACAAAGGACCATACCAGAGTGCTGAATGTGCCGTTTTATTGCACACCTGCTTTAGGTACTTGGCAGAATCGCACTGCCTTAGTATGAACATGAGCACGGGCACTTTTGGGTGCAGGATATTTTCTTTTCCTTTGTTCCCCGGTTTGGAGGGTTGTTCTTTCCAGAGAAGATATCTTCCAAACAGAACACAGTTTTGACCAAATCCTACGCGGCTTGTCTTTACTCTCCTCTCAGCCACCCAGACGAAGGAATGTGGTGAAGTATGTCTGTTTAGTATGACTTTTCGTAGGCTACCAGAGAGCAGATGAAGTGATCCTATATTTCTTTCCCATCTGAAAACTGTGGTGAATCGTAATAGTTCCTCGGTAGCTGGGAACAGCCCTGGAGCCGTTGCCAGTCTTTGGCATTCCTTTTATTGTATTGCTAAATCCTGTTCAGAGGGTCCTCTCCCATTCTCTCAAGGAGTTAGCACAGACAATGGGTTTGTTTCATAGTAAGAAAGCTAGTGATGAAACTGGTTTTGACACTCAACATAAGTTTTATAACACTGACAATACCAGAGTTGTTTTATGTGGTTAGTAAGCTTGTGTTTTTACAAAGATAATCGTTTTATACCACATGATTTCCAAACTGTTAGAAGGATTTAATGTATGCTGAAGACTCTACCAAGCTGTTTTGATAAGTAGTCTTATTTTTTGTTTAACAAGGTCTTAAGGGTGATCTTTAGTCCCCCAGGGAAGAGATCATAAAAGTCTTAAAACTGCTTTTGCAGAGTTTTATTTATTATTTTTAAGCATGAAGATTACTAGCATGAAGATAACAAGGCTGTTACAGTACAACATGTTCTTTGTTTTTGCAGGTTATAGCTAACATATTAGGAGTTCTCAAAATGCCAGTTTTGTTTAAGTATTTTGAGAGCAAATAGATGTAATCCTGTATTACATTCTTAAAATTAGTTTTGCTGGAGAAAGAAGCCATAGGAGAAGTCTGGTCTGAGGACAGGTGTCAAGAATTATGTCACTAACCGCATTTGCCCAATAGAGAGTAATCATTACTATTTGATTATATTTAATATCTTTATTCTGTAGAAAGATCTGCTATTAACTTTTATATATGGGGGGAACACTTCATTGCAAGAAATGGGACAAAGAGGTGGGCTAAAATAAAACCAAAATCTGTAGTGCAAAAGAAAATAATTTTAACAAAACAACCCTGTTAGATATTCAATACAAAAAGGTTCTAAAATTTCACAGCATTTCTCATATATTTTTTACTAAAAACAGATCCACAGTTACCATATAGTTCTTGATTTGTAATAAAGCAAGTAAGAATGAGGGGATAAGCTGTAAGAAATACTAAACTTGTGCTGTATGTTTGGGGATGGGCTGGAATGCAGAACAGCCAGAGAAGAAGAAATGTTTGTCTTAAAGCATTGTTTATCAGGTTATCAGATTGTGCTCTGTGCTGTAGATAGTCTGATAATGGTCTGTTGAAGAAGCCCAGAGAGTCAGCCAGTCGCACTGTGCTCCTTCCAACTCTACTTTCAGGGGCCTATAATGAAATCAGTGGAAATTAAATGAATATATACTAATGCATCTTTTCAAAAATTCCACTACGTACCTCCTTATATTTTTAGATACTTTAAATCCTTGAAAATTCTGATCTTATGTTCTGTAAATCACAGAGGATAAAGTTAGAAATCAATGCAAATAAGTTATTCCTTTTGTGTGAACACAGCTGAACAGTTTCTTTCAACTCATCTCCAAACCTTGGAAATGCTTGAAATTCTCTCTTGCTTGTGCAGCTATGGCAGCAGTCTGAGGATCATGGTATTTGGAAGAAATCAAAGTACATTTCAGTGTTACCGTCAGATATTGTGGGGTGATGCTTGATATATGGGAGAGTTCCCAATTTCCGTTTTCAGATGCTGTAGTGCACCACAGAGTAATGTAAGAGCTGAGTATTTATTGCATCAATAAAAATGAAAATACAGTCGCTACGAGGCTTTTGTCCGATAATCTCTAGGTTTTTTACATCAATTATATGAAATGCCCGAAGCTGCAGGAAGTATTTATTATTGTCTCTGTTCTACAAGTGAAGGAGAAAGGTATAAGAAAGGGAAGTGTCTGATGTAGCAGAGTTCATAGAGCAGATGGTCTTCTTTTTGAGCTTCAAGTAATTTTCAACCAGGTTCATAGAAGTGAAACACTGGAAATACCTGTTAGTCTTCTCATTGAAACCTCTGCCAGTATATCTTCTACTTTGTCAAAAAGAGGTCATTAATTAGATACAGCATTTGAAGTTAAATAAATACAACCTGAAGGACAAGAGTTAGTAATGATTGCCAAAAAAAAAATAAAATTCCAGTACCAAGCAAAGTACTAAAAATATTAACATTTTAGATAGAGAACTAGATGTGATCAGGCTTCTCTGAGAATAGGTAATACTTCCAGAATATGGATCATGGAGTTCCAAATACATCATCAGCAAAGCCAGGCAACCCAAAATTCCACTTGAATGTATTTAATTTGCCTGTAGTGTGATTATAGTAAAAAGAAAAAAAATGCGCATCATTCTCTGCTGTGTTTAGTCCACCTAATTCAGGTAAGATTCTTCCTGCTCTGCCATGATGACCTTTTCAGCTGACTCTTCAGATCCATTCATCAACTTTTTCACTCTCCATTACATTTCAATTCCTCATCATCATTAAAACCAGATTTGTTTACCATACAGGTTTATGCTAATATATGGCCCCTATGACATAGAATGTAAAAGGAGAGAATTTTCCAAATCGCTTAAGTGATTTGAAGATCTGATTGCTATTGAAAGTTGATGGTACCTGTGCATCTAAAGTAAGTTAATTACATGAATTAAGAAAGATTTTAAATGGAAGGTTAAGAAAACTTAAAAGCGTTTTTGCTTTGTGAATATTATGTGTATGTCTTGTTTCTTTTAAACCTTTAAAATGCTGGAAATGTCAAGTTTGGTTTTTTCCTGTAATTGTTGATGGACCTCCTGCAAGCATTGGAAGTGTTGTTACAGCTTTCAGATTTTTACTTTAAGTATCTATACTGTTGAATCTTAAACTTAGATATTAATTTCCTAGACGTTTATTATGTAAAATAAAAAAAAAATAAATAGCAAACAGTACTAAACTGCTTAAGAATCAGAATAGTTTTTCTTCAGAAGTGTGAAGTATTCTGTTTTCTGATTATCTCTTATGTCATACTGTTACCAGCTTCCTGGTCACTATGGAGACTATAAAATAGATAGGCCCACATGTCTTATGTAGAAAAAAGAGCAAAAAATTTGCTTTCGTATCTTCTTTACACATTCTAAAAGAGTAAAGTATGGGCAAAATTCCAGCTTTGAAAAAAAGACCTGTTGGGTTGCTTTCGGGATCAGAGTCTTACTAAAATCAAACAATATCTTGTTTTAAAGACACAAGTATTTTATTCCAGGTGTTTTTGGCTGCAAAGCCAGAAGCTTGATTCTCATAATATTTTTTTTTTCTTGCTGCAGATGTAGCCTCCTTGTGTACCATATGGTGTTGATTAACAGTTTCAGACTTAGTTCTGAGTTTTCTTCTACTTCGATTATTGGTCGGTTTAGGACAAAATGTTAATGTCACAGAAACAGTTTTCTGTCCGAGTTTATTTGCAGATAGGAATAATATGCATGTCTACATGAGGAGGGAAAAGATAAGATCTTAGATTAGATCTTAGAGCTCATAGACCACTAAGAGATATTTCAGAAATCTCACCAAGTACAACCTGTTTCTTTTCATTAAGCGTTTTACTGTCCCTCTGTAGGGAGGGGTCTCTGTAGGAGATAGGCCTCGGGCTGGATGCTGGCAACTGAGAGAGACAATTTGAAAGATACAATTGGAATTAATAGTTTCTTTTAACCACAAAATGTTTGCGCTTTTTATGAGAGCAAGGGTAACGTTGTGTAATCTTTAAAAAATATATTGCTCAGTGAGGATAAGTCCGTTGTCCAGTGACATGACTTTTCCTGTCAATCACAAAGGTGACAAGGGGGCTAGATTAAGTAAAGCTTGCCCAAGATTAACAAAGGAAGATTATTGACCTCATCCTGAAAGGGCAGAAGCCTGTTTTATCATTAAACCTTGGAAGAGGTATTTCCTCCATAGGTGGAAATCTGTTTGGCAATATAGAGGCAACTTTCTTGTAAATGAACAAGCCTTCCTGTGGATTCTAGCTTGGAACAGAAGCAGAAGACGTGAATCGTGGGCCAGTCCTTTTTTTTGTTGCTGTTGTTGGGGGGAGAAAAGGGCTTAGGGTGTTTGATTCAGCAGTATCTGTCTAGGTTCTTGTCTGGCTTTCCAAGGTGGGAAAAGGGAGAAGCAGCAGCATCAGGTGTTGGTGAGTACAATCCCAGCTCTGAGTTGGGTGAAATTGTCGTGCCAGCACACATTAGCAGAGCAATTCGCCATGCAAATGAACAATAGAGTCCCATCCACGAAGCAGCTGCTAACTGCATAAAACTGTTACCAGGATTAACTGTGCCAGAGACTGGAATGTAATCAAACTTGAACAGGTGAAATGGCTACGCAGCTGAGAGAGACTGTTCCTCCGGTAAAGGAGCATGTGTTTTTCTTCTGTTTTCGTGACTGAGAGAGGTCCTGTGTCTGGCTTGATGGACTTAATTTTAAAATGTCAGTAGTAGATACTTAGGTTCTTTATTACCACTCTTTACAGTGTTGTTGTTTTTCTCTCAGTTAACTGAAAAAAAAGTCATGGGAATTTATCCTTTCAAAAAAGGAACCTGCTAAATCTCACTTGTTGGGAGGGAACTTCCTTCTCAGGGGATTAATTTTTAACTGTTGCTGACATATCTTTCTTGCTATTAAAGATTTCTCTGAATGTTTTCAGGGGGACAGTTAAATTCTTATGTGTAATGTCAGAGGATTTTCCTTACTATAAGATCTTTAGCTTTATTACAACCACTGGCATGAGTAGGTTTTATGTGAAAGTATCCTTTCTTTATGCGTGGTAAAAGTAAAAATCCAGAACCATTGAAAGTTCTTTTTCACTTTCCCCAGTAATGGCATAGGAAAAAGCAGAATAAAACAGAGGGACATAAAATGAAAGCCAAGATAACTGTTGAGCATTTCAGGTAGTTTTTCTGAATGGCAGAATAAGAAGATCATGGACAAGTAGGAAAGACCCATTCTCGAGCTGGTGTGCTAGAGGGTACACGTTGGACTCAGCAGCAGCCGTAGCTGATGTGTGCACTCATCCACTGGTATGAAAAGGAGAGGATTCCTCTTAGACTGCAAATCACGCAATGAATGTGTGATTGCTACAGATCTTTTTGAATGAATAATTCACTGGTGTACTGTAATTTAGCCCACTGAGATGTGATTGCAGCTGTTCCCCTACTGTATATATGTTTTGATTAACTAGAGTGTATCTTAAACTCAACAAGTGTATAAATAGCCCATGTATGTGATACGCAAACACTGCATACATGCACACATAGCAAGAGCAGTCTTAAGGGAAGATTTTGTTTTGGGAATGTTTACTTAGATGGATAGCTTAATATATAGTTTGTCTTTAAAAAAAACCTGTGTAGAACCCTTCCCTTTCCTTTCTTTGTCCAGCTACAAAGTCTTCTTAACTGTGGTACTATGTAAATGCTTTTAGCTAACACTGCAATACCAGGATGTCTCTGTGTTACTAATGAGTTTATCATTCCAAGACCTTTACAATACAAGAAATTACTTCTTTTGTGCCTATTTTACGGATAGGAAACTGCAGAAATGCAGAAACAGAAGTGACTTTTTCCATGGTTGCACAGAACATTTAAAAGAACTAGGAGAGTCTTTTCATGATGCTTTACCCGTAAACTACTCTTACCCTCTTCCTCTCACACCTCCTTTGCCCCAGAAAGAGAGACATGGAAAATTTAGTAGTTTTGAAAATACTTGTGGGTTCCACCTGAATGCCAAGCAATTTGTGATTTTGAAAATCACTTCATCTTGCCTTGCATATCATTCAATCTTTGTGTTCTTACGCTTCTTCTCCTGTAACAAACTTGTTTTATACTCAGAATATATTTGTACATATAAAAACACTTGCATGTAACCCAAATGTACATAGAAACAGCAATGATGGTTCCTGAGGTTTAGGCAGCTGTTGCAAGTACTTTGTGTCTGCAGCCAGTGTGTGACCTGCACAGAAACTCAAATGAGTGTCTTTGGGGCCCATTTTGGAATAAAACCAAGAAACTAGTTACTGGTAAAATTAAGAATGATGCCATTCCTATACAGAATTGATGGTATAGATGGATTTAAGAACTATAACTAAGGATGGTATTTGGCTTATCTGTCTTCAGTAAGGATGAAGTGTGAATAAGAAAGCAGCTTTCAAGGTATTTCCTCTTTTGGCCTTGTATGTAGGAAAATTGCCACTTGATGATAATGGGTTTGAATGTTAGATAAAATCTGAAGTGATGCTGAAGTTAACTATTTTGCTTGTCTTTTGCTTGCTGTTAAAACAGTTTATTCAGGTCCATATATGTGAAGAAAATTACAGTCAGCTCCAGCTCCTTTTTTGAAGTCCACTGTTAGCAACTAGTAATTTTCCAAGTGCAGAACAAAAATGGAGGGAGTTGCAAAGGAAAAAAAAGCATTTCTGTTGAGTAGAATCAGAAAATTTTTTAGGGCTTGGTCAAAAGCTCATTGATGTCAGTAGAAAGTCTCTCATTAACATCTTGGGGTTTGGCTTTTGGGGCATATGATGGCCCAGATTGTAATCTCAGTTAAATCTGATTCTGTTAGGGAATTTATTCACTAGTATAACACGTTCAAGCTGCTCAAAACAGTTTGCACTAAAAGTTTTCATAACCAAAGGTAATATTTTTGCCAAAACAAAGTAGTCTGTGAAAACAAATACATTCTTCACTTCATAACTTACGTGTTGCTTTATTCAAATTTTATTTAGATAATTTTTAGCAATTTATGTTCTATTTTTGAAAAGACACATTATTTTTTCCTGAAATATTGGTGTTTATTAAACCAGACACATCAAAAATTACTCAGGAAAAAATGATAAAATTGCATGTGTCACTTTCATACCCTAGAAAATGAGAAGAATTTGAAAATAATTAACTTTTTCAACCAGGTCTATAACTCAGATCACAAGATGGTCCTGTGACTGTTCTTTAGAAATAATATTCATTAAATATCTGGAATACAAAAATGTAAGGAAATAGGATAATGAAAAAGAAAAAAACACCTCTGGAGAGTCTGATCAAAATAAAAACCATTTATGTTTGCAGCAAGCTTTGTTCAGAGACATTGACCTAAGTTTTGCGAGGTATAGCTGGCATATGTTAGCAGAGGAAAAAAAAAGGGTTTCAGAGATGTGTACAGAAGGGTAAGGTATAAAAGAAGCATAAAAGGGGAAAAGAATATATGCAGAGAACATTGCTTTATGTTGGAGGAGGCGTGGAAGAGAAGGCTCTCACATTAATGAAGGGAAGTTTGAAGATGCTGGAACCAGTTTTGGTTTCCATTCAAATTAATGAGTAGACCTCTGTGGACTCTCTCTCACGTGAGGATTGTGTGTATGTTCCAGGAAGTCACAAAGAGTTTTGCCATTGTGTTGCCAGTGAAAGCCATTAGGACCACCTTTGTGAAAAATATTATCTCTACAAGAAATGTGTGAGAAGGAAGAGGAGAACAGAAAGAGAACTAGAAAATGGAAAACAATTGCTTCATCATTATAGATGGGATAACTACTTGAACTGAGAGTTAAAATAAGTCATATGGCAAAGGGCATTTAATATTTGGTTACTATTTTATTTCTTACAACAATTAGCCATCAAGGCATTAAGTACTTGATCAAGTCAGGAAATTAATGGTCCTTTTAAAAACTGAAGTTTTTTTTGAAAGAAAGCTGTAAAAGAACAAAGAATTAAAGGTAATCAATACCATTGTTATTAGGAAACCTATGAGTTTAACACATCTTCTCAATTAGGGAAAAACTGTGTTTTATGATTCTCTCTTGCAAGCTGATCTTTGTTCACTTCAGCCTGTAATCTTGGTTTATACTTTATGGATAGGCTTTGTTCTGGGTGTTTTTGAAGCATTGCATGCCTTTTTAAAGATTTCAACAGAAGAACAAACAGCAATGAATTCAAAGAACAAAGGATTGTTCTTTCTTTCCATCTTTCTTTTTTTCTTCTGTAAGAAAAGAAAGAAATGTTTCATCTCAGTTTTCTCCGTTTTCAGGAAGTTGATGGCAATAAAGTGATGTCTTCGTTTGCCCCGCACAACTCATCTACCTCACCCTTGAAGGCAGAAGAAGGTGGGCGACAGAGTGGAGAATCGTTGTCCAGCACAGCCCTGGGAACCCCTGAAAGGCGCAAAGGAAGCCTAGCGGATGTTGTAGACACCCTTAAGCAAAGGAAAATGGAAGAGCTCATCAAAAATGAGCCAGAAGGTAAGGCCTGGGAAACTGGCCAAAATTTTCCGTTTTGTTTTCTTTTCTCCAGATTCTTCAGATATGCATACTTTTTAATCTTCCCATTTTCTGCTCCATTTGCTTTTTCTTGCTAGCAAAATCGAAGTAAAGAACTCATAGCTCTTGTCTACATTAGAGATAAATTTCAGCTTAACATTTTTAGCTTTTCTCAAATGAGAGCCTTTGTCTGACGTAACGATCTTTTTGTCACAGCTGCAATAGACACTACAACTGTCTCAACATGGGTACAATAAACACTGAAATTTTAGTAGCCTGGGGGTCATTTACATTGCTAGTCCCCCCTCCCCATTTCTAGAGCTAAAAGCAGTATTATCAGCAATGTAATTTTTTTTTGTAGAATTGTTTAGTAGGCCTGTCATTATTTTAAAGGTTAAGAAGTTAGATTTGGAATTCATGCAAGCTGTTGTCTGGAGCATGTCCTATCATGTCATCTTCTATTTACCTATAGTTCAGGTACTATACAAACAGACACAATACACACTTTCTCTGCATTATGACTAGCCAGCAAGTTTCAACCTTGACCCATAGTATCATCTCTGGAGAACCAATTTCTTTTTGAAACTCTATGTCCAATTAGTAATGATGCCACTTGCACTCTGTGGGCTAAAACTGAACATCCTGCCTTTGAGAAGCCATAGATCAGATTTCTTTTGAGTAAGATTTTCAACTCCTGCCTGTCTGGGGCAGAGTCAAACCCCTGACTGGAAGTTGTAGTTCTCACTATGTTCTTCATAGGTATCCAGCATGCATATTTACAGCGAGATTTCCAGGGGACTGTGAGGCAGTTGATGCTGTGTGAACATACTGAGGCTTATTCCCTGATGCATGGCAGTAAGACTTCATTTTCACTTAAACTCACCTATCCAGTTGTAGAAATCTATTTCAGATGTTTAAAAACATGGCCCTTGGAGCCCACCTCAGTGTTGAAGCATGAATTGACAGCACCTACAATAAAATTTTAGGACAACTGCATAGTGGAATTAAAATATGGATGCAAAGACAGCTATTCTGTCACATAGATGAGCATGACAGGATTGTAAATAGTCTTCTCTTCTTGCCTGGAACGTGCAGTAAGATTCTGTTGGGGGACTAATTCTTTGTCTAAGTGGTTTTTTTTTAGTATTACATGTTATCATAACATTTAATTATGCATTTATGTTCGCTTAATGGTCAGTGCCCTGACCTACCTTGTGCCTTTGAGTGAAAAAGATCTTTCCTGTGTATGATGCAGGGTGGGGGGAAGAGACCAGACTTTTATGTAAGAGAGAGGAAAGAAGAGGGAGTTCTGGGCAATGTATAAATACTCTGTTGAATATGAGGTTGTACAAGCTGCACAGGCTCCATTAAAAGGCCACAGATAGGCATGAGAATGATGCATTAGCTCTACTAAAATGAAATATACAGTACGAACAAAAGATCTACACATTTGTGAAGAGATTGGGAGAGGGAGAAGGGGGAGCAACTGAATGTTGGGCTTTGCAAATGCATGCAACAGAAAATCTTTTCTTCCCTCTAGCCATTATTGTATTGTCTTTCAAAGGCCATTAAAATGAACAGCAGGTTGTGATGAAAATTTCATTAAGCCTTAGTTAAATCATTATGAGGGTGCCATATTCATGTCTCTGCTTACTCCCCATCCAGGAAAAAATGAATAGAAAAGAGTTAGGGGTTGGGTTTTTTTCCGTTTTCTTTAAAAAAGAACTAACAAAAGTTCAGAAGTTATAAGAGAATGGGAAATGAGACTTGAAACAAAAGGAGGCCAGAGAGGTGAGCTGGCAAGGAAGAAAATTAGACTTGCATAAGAGCATTGAAAGGTGGTGAGGGACAAATACATCATTTTGACAAGTCTCCCTCCCCCTTCCCCTTCAGCCAACATGATTGTTCTTAGAGTGGCTAATTAAAAAATATATATTTCTGAATGCAGATGGCAAGACCATTCTTAGAGATCCTCCACAAATATCCTAAAAGAAGTATGTACTACTGCAAGCACAATGTCTTCTCTGTTTGAACTCCAGTGGAAAAATCTACTTATTGTCGTGTCTTCTTCATGTAGTGCAAGAGTGAAGTTGTCAGTCATCACTGGTTGCTAGTCACGTAATTAGCATATTAATGAATTTCGCTATGAATAGGATACATTACAAGTGGGAATCTTTGGTAGGACATGTAGGTAACAATTCAACAATGTGTGATCACTGTGTATTTCAGTAATAATTTTCAGTCTTAAGTTTCTGGAGCTTTGTAGAAGACCAAGAGTCTTGGTTAAACTTTGCTGCATTATGTCAACAACAATAATATCTTTATTTCTTCTGGGGAAGAAAGGGAAACATTTGCACCAGTAGCTGAGGTTTAATTAAATCAATTTCCTGTGAATCTTTCGAAGAACAGTTATGAGCCAGATTCCCATTTCTATATGTACTCAAAAGTTTATGTATTATTTAACTTGTACAATGGGCTATGTTTGCTCCATTTTTATTGTTTGAAATTGTCTTCTGAATTACTGTGGGAAATGTGCTTTTGAAACATTCTTTCAAATGGCCTGTTTCTTCAAAACTGGAAAAAAGAGAAGTGCTGGGTAGACAACTTTAGGTCTCTGTCTAAACCTTGTATCAGTCTGAGAAAGGACTTCTCTTTTCTTACATGATTTTGAGGACAAATGAGATATTCCAAAATACTGATATCAAGTCTGACTGTTTTTTAGAAACTTTATTGATATAAGGTAAATGTTTTTTTATATATTAGGTTTTTTAGGAAGTAGGAGTTAATACTTGGTAAGTTTTGTCAGAAAAGAACAAGGATTTTTACAGTGTTATGAAACATACTGCTCAGAGTGCACGAATACACACATGTATGTATATATGTGTAAGCACATACATGTACCCACACATGAGTTGACAAGGGAAGCATCACTGTTCCTATAAATGGTTTCCATGTTGATTTGTTATATATATGCCCTTGGTTAATGTCCCCTCTAGAAAGCCATGCTTCCTACTCATTCCTAAATACTTTCCAAAAGCTTGTCACTTTCTTTTCCTCCTTGCACATCTGCATGGGTTTGGTTTTCATAGGAATTTATACTTCGCTCTAAAGCTTTGTGCTCTCTTTCTTCTCCCCTAAACTTGCCACTTTATTCTTGCTGGATGAAAGTATGTGATTGACAATGAGTCATGCTGACACACAGACATAGAGCGTTTCAGTGAATCTAAAACTTGTGGAATTTTACTTACTGCTAATACAGTACTCATTTTTCTTCTCTCAAATTCTGCAGAAAATCCTTACATGCAGCTTTAGTATTCAGCCCCAAAAGGCATAAACCTATTACTGAAGTCACAGAATGTTATTTTACATGAAACATTCTGTCCTTTCTAACTTGAACTTCAGAAGAGGAGTCAGTCCCCTTTTATTCCTGGTGTACAATAATGAAGATAATGGAGTGGGTTTGGAGCAGCCTTATATACTGTGACAGACCTCAAGCCCTTGCCCTGAGGGTCGTCTGCCGACCATGGGATTCCTTTTGCAGCTAAAATCATTAAGCGAATGAGATACAGGCATGTTTTTCTTCTGTTTTCTTAAGGCATCAGAGGATGGCAGAGACTCTCTGTCTGTCTGTTCTCTTCATTTGTAGAAATGAAATGGAAATCTCTTTGAAGTCACTGAGCTTGACACAAGTTCATGAAAGCAAAGACCAAAGCAGCCACTTAGCTTTTTCTTGCACTATTAATGGGATTGGATTGCTGTATTTTAATTTATGGCCTGTGCTTGTGGAAAATTAAATCCCTGAAGTCTGCGTAGCCTTTCCTCTAGACATATAGCTTGGAGTCTGGAAAAAAAATAGGGACACAAGTAAACTATCTCCTATTTTTAGAATAAACCAAAGTACTCAATGGCTCTTTACATTTAACTTTTAATTAAGAATCAATCTTCTTTTTCCATTTTGGCAGTATATGTTTGTAACAGGCTGTGTATCTGTCTATCTTTAAAACTTCCATACTGTATCTTCTGGGGCCAGACCTATGTTACTGTACAGAATTTGTGGGAATTCTGAATAGAAGGGATCCTATGGGCATCTACCTGACCACAGAGACTACACGTATGAGTGTGTTCATGTGTGGGTACACTCACTCATCTGCATGGCTCATTTTTCTATAATAAGAGCCTCTGAAACTCAGTTCAGTTTGGCTGTTTAAATGAATACTTTGAATTTTATATAAATACATGTAAGCAGATACACAAATATATAATGTGCATGTATTAGATATATTTAGACATAAATATATATAAACACACACACATGAAATATGTATACATAGTGTTTAATATTGTTCCTACTCCAAAATTTCTACTAGTCCTTAGGTCTTCTGAGGAGGAATAATTAATCTCAAGTGTTTAGTAAGCAGGCAATATATATGTTTGCAGGGCTTTAACAGGCAATGTGAGTACTAGAGCCTCATGTATTACAGTATGCTGCAATACTGTAAGTAATTACTTTGTCGGAAAGAAATGGATGAGAAAGGCCTCTTAGGCAAGATTTTTGTCTTCTGAACATCCCCCAGAGGCTATTTGTGTTTGATGTTTAAGTTTACATTATAAATCAGAACACCTGTTCTTATGGTAATTTAAATGCCTGTTGTTCAAGCAGTTCTGTAGTCTATAAAAGTGAACCATATTGAATTCAGGCTCTGGTTGAAATAAGATCTCAGAATATCTCCTAATATTATCAAACTTTTAATCAACATATCTTGTAAAGAAATCAATAGGTCTCCATCTTCTTAACCCATAAATTCCAAAGCAGACCACTAATGGGCACAAGAAGGAAGGCCTTTGAAATGCAGCCTCTTGTTTTTAAATCACATCTGATGAGATGGGATGAAATAAAGTGAGCAAGTTCGGGAAAAGCCTAAGGATACTCTAATTGGTTGAGGTTTGAATTTCTTTTATTTGGTTCTTCACTGTCTGTTTGACAAAGTGGATGTTGAAGAGGCTTTGTAATGCTGTTCTGCTGAAGGACAAGCAAGGATACTTTGCAGTTGAGTACTTTTAAGTTTTGTTCATACACTCCTACTGCTGAGGAAGGATGCTTCAAGTGCGTTGTGGTTCCGTGTTCATCTATGCAGTCTGTCACCAGAAAATATGTCTTTTCTTGTAGAGCGAGCCAGCATCAAACTTCCATGCACGGTTTTCAAAGACCCTGCCATATGGAATTGTGCATTCATATAATGCTGATAAAAATAAAAATTAATTAAAATGAAAAAGATTAACTTTATGAAATAGGCCTATGTGAATAGAAGGCACTGTTAAATGCTGTGGTGGCTTAAACCTTTATTAACAAGTCTTTTCACTCTAAAAGGAACAGAGGTAGTCTAGTTTGAAGGTCTGCCAGCTCTTACTTGCTCAAAGTGAAGTTTATTCATTTGTCACCTTCAGTTTTCAGGTGTTTTCTCTCCTAATAGTTTAGCCCAATAGTCACGGTTTGTTTCAGTGGTTGTTTTCAAATTTTGCTTAGATTCCTTTCCAAGTCCCTCTTCCTTACATCATCAAAGGTTTGAACCTTCTGGATTTTTCTTTTCTCTTTTGATAAAGGCGTCTGAGGTGCTGATGCAGCATCTTAAATATAGAAGAAAGCATTATGGCCAAGTGAGATTCAGGAGACTTGTGCTTTTGGAGAGAAGGTGCTGTCCTTCTCCCCCTCCCTGATTGAGAATGAAAGTCTTCTCTGATGGATCTCCATAATTAAAATTTCCTTCCAGGATTCATTCACTCCATAATATTGGACGAACAGCAGCCAAAGCAAAATGCTTGATCTCTCACTTCCCATGTTTTATAGTACAGCGTTCACCAAGACCTAAATAATTATTTGGGCTCCTGGTTGCCCCTCATTCCCCAGGTAACCAGACTCTTCAATAGCTGTGATTAATTTCAGTAGGGGCTTTCCAAACTTGCTACTGCTCTCACCCCTGTTTTGATGTGCTTGTTGCCCCCAGTGTGTTCTGGCTAGATGAGTTTGCAGTGTGGCTTAATTTTTGGCTTGCTCTTTCCCCATCCCCCCCACCCCCCCCCGAAAAGCCATTAGCTTTCTGAGCTTCATTTCAGTCCTTGAATCACTGCTGGAGAAGCCTCTGACCCGCACTGGTAATGTACAAATATATGTGAGGGAGTGTGCCAGCTCCTTCTGTATGCTTATGTGCCACAGCTTTTGGGGATGACATTTATTCAAGAGTGAAGAGCGAGCCACCTGTTTCTCAGGCCTCTTGTCCCTCATATTAAAGGTTCAAGCCATTGCTGCATAGTAACATCTTAATCTGAGCAATATACACAGCATTTAGCTGAAACCTATTTGTCAAGCTAGCAGGGTTTATGGGATTTTTTTTCCTTCTCTCTTACCCCTGAGGCGCTTGTCACGACCGTGCATATTAAAATTAATCAGACCTCCCAGGCTTGTGTGACTGTGTGGTTTAACATGAAGAAGTGGATATCAAGCATTTGCCCTAATTAAATAGGCCTGCTTGGTTTTGTTCTAGTGGATACTTGGTCTTTTTTTTAATAAGAGCTGCTTGTGGAGGAGGCACGGCCAGCTCTAGAGTTAGTGGAGAGCTCACTTCAAAGTTTTCCCCACCACCTGCGCCCAGGATGCTGAGACCTGAAGGGCTCCCTGTGTTCTTGCTTAACAGCACAATTTGCGGGAAGTAAGTGGAGGGGGAAGGGGAAACTATGGCCAAATGAGTGAGAGAGCGAGCTGGGATGAGCATGTGGATTGGCTTTTTGAAGATGATTAAGATGACCTATCATCCTGTCTGATTAGCTTTAGATCTCAGCCTGTGCCATGAGCTATTCACAAGGCTGTCTTGTGTCTTATGTCCACCAGAAGCAAGGGAAAGCCTCTAGGATGGTGAGGAGCAACGTTTGCAGCAACTCCCACTTGCTTGTTTAGCTAATGAAGTAGCCTTGCGAAAACACTCTCAAGTTTGAAGCTCTGGGTTACTTTTATTAGTTAGGTGTCTGTTTAACATTGATATTTTTCAGGTGGTTTGAACATGGCCAATTTTACACAAACGTATGCATCTTCTGCATTTTAAATAAGCTGTACTGGGAAGATAGAACTCCTTTCATCCTCTTTTCTTCTCATACAGTTTCATTCTATTGTGGTTTCTGTGTTGCCTCAGGAGAAAACATGCTATATGTGTGTGATTTCTGTACTGACATGTATAAATTCAAAAAGCACTCAAAACAGTGTAAAGGAGGGCTGAGGGGGCAACTCTAAAACCTGTTAAAAAGTAATTAAGGACTGATACCATTTAGTTAAGTTAACTTTAGCCAAAAAGAGTAGAAAATTTGGAACGGTCAACATTTTTAGACAAAATGTTTCACTGGAAATGATATTTTTTGTTTTTAGATGTTTAAGATGATTAATCTGAAAGAGAAATGAAAACATTTCATTTAGGATTAAATAAAACATTTTTGGGTCAGGTGGAAACAGCTTTTCCCGTGACTTGGTTTGGCAGCTGAAATGAAAAAATTTGAACTAGTCAACCAAAAATGAGTTTCAACACTTGGAAAGGTTTTGGGGTGTTTCTGTGTCTAATGACCTGAAGAGGACAAATGAGCAGTTGTTATAAAGACACTTAAATGTATCTGAATGTGGGTTTGAGAGTAAACCGTAATATTTTAGTCAGAAAAACTTTCAAAATTTGATTTCCTTCAAATGTGCAAATTTCTGTGTCTTCTGAAGCCTCGGTCAGGAAAGTTTTGCAACACCCAGGGCATTTCATTTTGAAAGAGTTGGAAGTTTATCATACTTTGTGTGTTAAACATACTTGGCATGTCTTTGCACTAGAAATCTACGAGTCTGTTCTAGAGGACCTCGAAATCTGCAGTTGTTACATCTCCAGAATTTCATTTTCCTTTATATTAAATTTTTTGCAATCCAGTACGCAGGCAAAAAGCAAAGGTTGGTTTGTCTGTTTCCACAACAGTTCAAATTGTTGAAGTAAAACCCAGCAGGTAGAATGATACTCCCACTGATTAAAAAACTTACTGCACATCCATGCACTAACTCGTTGCCATCTTTCTCTCTCTCTCTCTCTCTCAAAGTATTAGTATTATTTTTTCTGTTTTATTTTTCATTTCAAACCTTGGCACAACCCAAATGTAAAGAACCATATTGACACTGCCAAGCATCTGTTTGGTGCTTGACAGCATCATAGAAACCCTTCCAGTCTTTCATCGGGGTTGCTATTGGTTATTGAACAACACAATGCACACGGTGCAGTGTGGGTGTATGTGAAATGGAAAGAAAGTTGAGGTGGGGGGAAGGAGCCCTGTATGAGTAAATAAGTCTTTCATCATATCTTTTGTTTGGTCTGTTTGCTGTGTGCTATTCAGTAGTCAATAGAAGTTGTTTGACAGTTTGGGAAAAGGGTAAGAAACCTTTTCTTAAACTTTTATTCTCCCGCGTTTGTCTCAGTCCAGAAAGTTTTCTGCTTTTGTTTCTCTTGCGTGGCTTTGTTGTCACCTGTCTGTTGTTGAAGGGCTTTCGTTGCTGCTGTTCGGCTGATGTGACGTAAGCTGATACTTGCGAAACACTCCTTATTGAGCAGTGATCCTGTACAGGTGAAGTGGATACTTAGAGAGACTATGAAAGGTTTACCATGGTGGGTTTTGGGGCAATAGAGCTCTTTCAAGTTTGCATTTTGATTCATTTATTTAGCCAGGAGATGAAAGTAAAAAGTAAATGAAGAGAAAAATCAGTCTGTGCTTTCTACTGAAGAATGCCCTGTTAGCACTTGTGCAACTTGGTAAGGCTTTCTGAGATGTTTAGCCTTGATTTAATTCATATTTAAGATCTCTCCTCCCAGCACATTAATATAATGTCAATGTAGAATTGCATTGCATGGTGTAATTACTCAAGAAAGCAGTAGTTGGGAAAACAGACAGTAATTGAACACGTGGCTGTTTATTACAACAGGACAGTGCTCCTACGCTGGTATTTAGGGCATTAATAGGGAAGAATTGATTTGTTGTTTTAAGATGAATTCAATCACTGTTGCTTAGGCCTTTGTTTGTTCAGGCCGAGTTATGCTTTGTTTGTGTTATGTGCCCAAGAGGTTTACACACCACAGCCTGGCATTAGTCATGCAGAGGGCTTGGGAGCAGAGAGCCATTTAAATGAACAAAGGACATTTTTCTTTTTGGCTCTGTTTATCTTCCTCTCTAGTTTTGTTACCCTCTAATCTCTCCATCTCTCTCCCTTTTCGCCCCCGACTCTTCTTTCCACCCCAAACATTACTGATTAATGCAGAGGTCCTCCTGCTTTCTTCCTTCACCCTCCTCTTTATTCACCCTCCCAAAGACAAATGGAGCTGTGATTGACGGGTGGCAACACAGGGTTGCGCCTTGGTGTCAATAGCAGTGGTTGCTCCCAAGTTTGTGGGAGGAAGAATTGGGGTTGGGGGGTGGTATGGTGTGGGTGGAGGACGTTCAACTTGGAGGAAAAGGATTTCAAAGCAAACGGAAGGGGAACGAGATGTGCCACTGCACGTCTCAACTCTGGTGGTTTTGAAAGAGGGAATGCACGCACCTTTTATGGCTCCTGCTGGCTTGTGCTCTGGTCGGGCCCTGCACAAGCCACATCCTGGGATTTAGTAAACCTTCTGCCCTCTTGTCCTTTTTACCAACATGAGTTGGAGGGTGGAGGAAGAGAGAACCCTATGGCTGAAGTTTAATTCCTTGTCTCCCTGTTGTGAGCAGCATTGTTTATATTTTAGCCTCGTTGTGCTTGAAAGGAATCTTGTCTTGATTTGTTTCTAAGTGTGAGAGAGTTGATAGACACTTCAGAATGATGTGAGCCAAATTCTGCTTTCAGATGTAAGCTCACAATTCCTGCTCTAATGCCACAACATTTGACTCAGTGCAGGATTTGTAAAGAGCCCAACATGAGTTGTCTTTTTTTTTATCCCTATACAGACAAGGATTATGTCTGTTCCTAGAAAGAACGTTATTAAAAGCACTGAAAGGTAATGACAACAACAACAAAGTCTGTGCAGTCATCAATTGCTAGAAATGTAGATTTCCTAGATGGTGAGATGCTTGTAATACAGTAAACAATGCACTAGCATCCAGAGTTGCCTTTTGGAGGTACAGAAAGTACTAGCTTATACAGCACAAGGAAGGAGAGCCACAGATGTGTGACATGGAGAGCCAGATTCTTCCTGTCCTGTCAGCAATTTAGGACACATGTTCATATACTGAAATATGCAAGGAAGGGTATGAACCTCAGTTGTTCATCTGAGCCTTTTATCCATAATTAATTAAGTTATTGAATTTCTGGATAAATAATAGAAGCTCAGTAGATGACAGCTAGAAGAGAGTTTGAAGTCCAACAGTGTTTTTAACCATGCTTGCAGTTGGCTGTGTGTGGGACATGCTACTCGGCCATTACTCATAAATCTTTTCTAAATATCTAGGAAGTGTAATTGCAAAGGCCCAGCCCATATGCCCAAATGGAAGTTTCCTTCCCACCTCAAAACAAAACCCTCAAAACCTGTTACTGTATTGCTCTATCAACAAGTAAAAATTATAGCAGCTAAAGATTTATATAGCCATGAAGTTACAACTGGTGTCCAAGTACTTTGTCAGAAAGGAAAGTGTCTATCCTGCCTTGGAAGTGGTTATCCCAGTGTCCTGTTTTTCCAATACAGTTTGGAATGTTGCATTATTTTGGTACAATCTCAAGGTAAATAGTCTAGAGACAAGGATCACATGGAAGAAGACAAAACCTCTCAGTTTTGTATGCATCCTTGATCTTTTTTTTTTGCTAAACCTTTTTTTTTTTCTTCCTTTTCTGTTTTGCCCACAACACATATCCGTTTTCAGTAACTGAGTGTCTTATCTCCCACAGAGTCAGGCACCAGGGGAAAAGAAAGGCAAAAAAGTCAACAACTAAGCAGAAAAATAGTTTCAACTGTAGTCATTACTGTGTATTCACTCAAATCCTATAAGATCAATGTCTTGTTGCAAAGTGTAAAGCACATTAATATATTTTTTCTGGGATGTCTATACACTAGACTTAAATAAAGCAACGTATTTCCAGATAGTTCCTTTTCCTTCTATATGAAATTAATATATGAAGATGAAACTAGAGGACAGCAGGCTTTTGCTAATGATTTTCAGCTGCAACAGTTCTGAATTCCACACTGAGCTCATGCACAGCCTTAATCAGCAATGCTGTTTAACTAAATATGGAGACATTTCACTGAAGATTATTTCATTTTAAGTCTTTTTTATGCATTTCCTCTTGCTGTGTCATCTAGTTGATTCACTGCTCCTGTGAAGCTTTGGGGTATGGGATACACATCCAGGCAAAATGCATTCTTCCTTTACAAGTTTGTCCAAGCCAATCCTATCTGAGGTCAGAGGAATTAAGAAGCTGTCACTGGGAGTTATTCTGTAACTAACCATAAAATTATTAGATTAATAATACGCATGACGCAGGGGCTTAGGCAATAACCTGTTC
>NW_010180279.1:17669-22416 GCF_000695765.1 Mesitornis unicolor | reverse complement strand
CTGAAAAAAAAATTCAGTCCTTTTGAGATGATCATGTTGTTATGTTACCACTTCTGTTAGTATTTTTTTTCTAGACTGGTTACGGAAAGGAGGAACACAGTACTCGGTGGATGCTACACAATGTGCATGACCCAATATTTTAAAGTAACAGGGCCCACAGAAGACAAAAAGACAACAAAATTGCAGGTGCTTTCTTACAGAGCCACAGTGCAAAATTTTCCCTATTTTTCTATTGTAAACTCTTTATGTTGGTTGTTGGTTTGTCCTGGCCTTATGCCTTAAATATAGCATGGAACAAACTGCCCTTAAAGTGCTAGAGAGAGAGAGTTCATCGTGGTTTCTCACATGTCCCTGCTAATGATTGATCTGCTTATATTGGACATTATAAATGTTCACCAGAAATCAGGCTAAATCTACAAACCACCACACATAACTATTTTCAGGAGCAAATGAGATGCAGTATATGGCCATTTTTTAACTTGTCTACTTCAGCTCTTAGTAGACAAGTCTCTGTAGACATAAAGACAAGTGAAAAAGCATCAAGAGGAGAATGAAGATTCCTTCTGCATTTGTATAAGCAGTAACCAGTGGGGGAAAATTAAATGGGCATACGATTTTTGTAAGCTTTTCAGTATGGCTTTTTTAAGGAGAGGTTAAAAGATGCACTGTACTGTTAGTCAGATGTTATCTTCTTCCTTTAGGACGCACCCTTGCAATCTGCTTCATCTTGGGATAGGGAGAATACCAGTGGGGTTTTGTTTGTTTGTTTTTTCTTTTTTTTTTTAATTTATTTTTTTTTCCCAAAAAATCTTGTTCCTACTAGGAGAGGACGTTGAGATTGTTTGGGCAGTCCCAGGTAGCTTTCCTCCCAGGCTGAATGCATTCCATAAAGCTGTCAGTTCTTTGGCTTAATAGTGGTCTTAGTGTATTAATTCCAGGCTTTCAGTGATCTAGGACACAGCATGTGCCAGGAGTAGGAACTAAAATTAGAGGCAGACTTTTGGCTGTGAGAGCTGCTTGAGGCTACTTGGGGTGAAAGAGGAGGAAGAGGCCTGACATCAGTCACAGCCCAGGGACTGCAAGATGGCCAAAGCATCCCCTCAGATACAGGTTTTTTTGCAACGCACACTGTAGTGAATGACCCTTCTTTTTTTTGTCTCATCCTACTCACTGATACAGCACTTGGTGGTTCATTTCACACTCCCAACTCTGTGTTGAAAGCTCTTGTAGTTCACTTGTTACAGGAAAGTCCAGTTTTTGGTATACTGGGATTGTGATTTTTTTTTTCCTACTCTAAAAGAGGAATGAAAACATAAAGAGCTAATTTTTGGTAACGTGCACCTAAAAAAAGTGAAAACATTGTGAAACTAAGTGAAAACCTCATGAAGGATTCTAAGTTTCCATTCATAGAAAACAGGTCTTGATGTTACCTAATGGTAACTTAATGGTAAAAGAAAAAAATAAGGCAAAACAGGGCTGAGTGACAGTAAAAGTGTTTCTTCCGCCTTCACTTCAGTGAATGTATTTTATTATGTAAAAATTTGTTGCTCTTGGCTGTATGCAAGAATAATTTCCTTGTAATTTTTTTTATATATCATAATTCTATTAAGGACTATGAATGAGGAATAATTAGGCATTATTGTTTGGTTATGTAGATTCTCTTGTGATCCCTTCTTGTTTACTTCATTTAAGCTGTCGATACTGTTCTTGCCATTTAGAAGTAATGACTGTGTTACTTCATGAATATGAAATTACAGGGACCTTGTTTTAAATTGCTGTAACACTTGTTCCTCCTCCGTGTTCATTTCAGGCCATCTGAAACATATTCTTTCTTTGTGAAAAGATAAATACTAAAAAAACACAAGTTCACAGTCATTTAGTCTTTCCTAAAAGATCTTCAGTCTTTACCTTATCCTGTCTTGTCTCTGATAAAGTTATAAGGCTGCGCTTTGGCACTGGTGTAGGATTCACATAAATATAAGAAGGGGCCCTGGTCTAAATATGATACGTAGAGGCTATTCTGTCATATGAGAATTCTGCCTTATATTCAAACATAGAAAGATTTGTAAGTTTTTATTGTCAGGAAAAAACCTTCTCCCCTGAAATCAGTACTGTGAATCTAAACTCTGATATTTTGCTCCTATTCATGTACAGTACTTTCTTTGATGACTGTTGGAGTTCTGATCTCACAGGGAGAGGAGAATATTGGAGTTGAGATTTCTTGAACAGAGCTTAGGGGATAATATTGTCTTTAGTTTGTTTCACTAGATGCAAGCTAATCAGAGAATAATTAACAGTCAAAATGCCAAGGTCCTTACTCATGTAAAAGATCTGGCATTGAAGTCCTCAATAAAGTAACACTCACATTGAATTCAATGAGACTAAACTGAACAAATGCTTCGGGATTTGTCCCTAGCTATTTTCTCCCTGTCAGTTTTTAATGAGCATCCCATAAAAGTATTTAACAATTGTACTGACCTTGATTTTTCAAGGTTTTGGAGAAAATTGCTTTCTCAGGTTGAGAAAAAAATGTTGAAACAAAAAGAGCACATTTTTCCATCGTGATGTGTAACACACTGTAAGCAAATTCAAAGAGTGTCTCACCTCAAGCTTGCTGATAGGCAGTGTGTTAAGGACATTACCAAGAGTATTGTATAGAAATTGCCAGGAGGAAGAATTACAGCTGATAGATAAAGGTATTTTAGACCTCATCTTAAGTTCCTGGGATTCAGATAAAATTTAGATAGGTAGCTATAGATGACAGTAGTGTATGTGTTTGTTTTATAAATGAAATTGGAAAAAAAAAAAGGCACTGCTAAGATCACCATGCTGAGCCTGGTGTATAAATGCCCTGATTTTGTGTCAGAAGCAGCAGCTAGTGTTATCTGGATTCATCCTTTGCCTTGCTTTCCTCGGTTGTCACTGAGAGCTCCCAGGCTGAGACAGATGGCTGCTGGTTTAGTTGTGTGCGTGGGAGACAGGAACTTCCACATGTGATTTTTTACCATTTGGTAGTAATTAGTTTGTTGTATAAATTAACATTAACTGAACCATTCTGCAGGCATTGTTTGTAATTATCTTCTTTGAGCCTCTGAGTTGTGTAAAGAAATAAAAAGCGGGGAAGAAACTGCTTTTTATTTTTTACAAGGCAAGGACTCTATCATTAAGCAGAACAGAGCAGCAATTACCATCGCATGCCCAGTAGACTGAAAACTTTGAAAAAAAACAAGAATTTTTTTCTGCAGCTATTAATGGAAATTAATGATTTAGGAGTGCACATAGATTTTATAAAATCAGTAAGAATGAAGTATTAATAAAAGCAGTCGTGATCATGCCTTCCTGACATTACCATCATTATTATTACTGCTACAACAAATACCACTGCTGCTACTACATTTGGTGTGTATTTGTGAAGTGTAGAGGGTTATTTTATTTTTTTTAAATATATGATCTCAGTTTTTAAATATATGATCCCTACCTCTGAGATATTTCCTTATTTTTTTGGGAGGGGTAAACATTAAGGATCTGTTTGCATATCGGACAGTTGACTATCGTTAGTGCTGGTTTTCTCCAGGGGTTTCTGTCACTTCCAGTGACCAGCCAAATTGGAATTGTCAGGAGAACAGCCTCTCACATGTTCCTTGGCACTTCTGTTTCCAGACTTGGCCAGAATCCAGAAATGCAGAGGTTTGTGGACATGAAAAATAACAGGGAAGATGCCCTCTGGTATTAGCCCAATATTTTAGTAATATATTGGGAATCTTTAGGTTTGTCTGCTGGAACAATTCAGTGCTTCAGCAAGTAAGAAAGTTTTGTATTTCATTAGACTGAAGTTCTTCCCTTTCCTCCCAAGGAGTAGGTGATAACTGGTGTTGATGTCTGTCTTTTAGTATAGCTCTCCTGCCCTGGATACAAAGCTGGGAAGATAGGCAACAACTGTGCAGTAAATCCTCTCAGGTATAGGCTAGGCTGCAGTAGTAAAACTCAGGTGCGGTCCATCACAAGGCACTCCACAGCTTCATTAAAATTAATTTAGTATCTAAAGTGTACCCTCTAGAGAAAAGTTCCTGTGACTTGAGTTTTGAAGTGTGTCACATTTTTATGTGAAACAAAATGAAGAAAATTTTTGACCCACACTTGAACTTATCTAGGTAAATCAGTGCTGACTGTGGTCTCACCTACATTTGTTGCATACAGGACCCACACCCAAGAGGTGTGTTTGGGTCTTCTAATCACCATTAATATTTACATTTGTCCAAACAAATAGTTTTACTTGGACAATAAATGCTAGAAGAGGACTTGAAATTCTGAAATGAGTAAATATAGATGCAGCTTGGTTAAGAATTGTTCTGTTTTTCTTGGCATGGTGAATTAGCCTATATGAAGCTCTATACTGTTCGGGGAAGAGGAAGGTGGGAGGGAACGTGTGGGAGCTTTAGTGGCTGGAAACGCAAAGAGAATACGAGCTGAGTATGCTGAAACCTGTGGCGAAGAGAAAGCTACCATGAATGGTTTCCTTTCGTTTTCTTTCTAGCAAGGGTTAATGCTGTAACTGAGAATATCTGTGATTCTCTGGCTTTTGATATCAATGAATCAAACATTTTCTGAACCATTCCTATTGAACACTTTTTTTCTTTTTTCAACTACAAAAGCTGAAGGTGCCAACCAGCTTTGGTATTGATGTGGCAGTGTGGTGGATAGGTTTGCAGTTTGCAGTTTGAAGTGAGCACATGAGCTTTTCAGTTCA